>NW_028250171.1:0-81159 GCF_964263255.1 Lissotriton vulgaris
GGCTCGGGAAGTTAATTAAATACCATTTGGAGGCATTTAATGTTCGAGCAAAAACGGCTGATTTTCGACAAAAGAGATAACACCCCCCCATTACGTCATGCTTCAGAAATGTGGAAAATGGTCCGTTTTCA
This sequence comes from Lissotriton vulgaris, assembly GCF_964263255.1. Classification (NCBI taxonomy): domain Eukaryota; kingdom Metazoa; phylum Chordata; class Amphibia; order Caudata; family Salamandridae; genus Lissotriton; species Lissotriton vulgaris. Next base: position 132 of record NW_028250171.1, read on the forward strand.
AATGTTTTATTTTTGAACGTCAGTTCACATTTGTAGGTGGATCATCAGTGTTAGAGCTAAAATTAGCATGTTTAAAGTGATTTTCATGCTTCCAGGGGCTCGGGAAGTTAATTAAATACCATTTGGAGGCATTTAATGTTCGAGCAAAAACGGCTGATTTTCGACAAAAGAGATAACACCCCCCCATTACGTCATGCTTCAGAAATGTGGAAAATGGTCCGTTTTCAAATGTTTTATTTTTGAACGTCAGTTCACATTTGTAGGTGGATCATCAGTGTTAGAGCTAAAATTAGCATGTTTAAAGTGATTTTCATGCTTCCAGGGGCTCGGGAAGTTAATTAAATACCATTTGGAGGCATTTAATGTTCGAGCAAAAACGGCTGATTTTCGACAAAAGAGATAACACCCCCCCATTACGTCATGCTTCAGAAATGTGGAAAATGGTCCGTTTTCAAATGTTTTATTTTTGAACGTCAGTTCACATTTGTAGGTGGATCATCAGTGTTAGAGCTAAAATTAGCATGTTTAAAGTGATTTTCATGCTTCCAGGGGCTCGGGAAGTTAATTAAATACCATTTGGAGGCATTTAATGTTCGAGCAAAAACGGCTGATTTTCGACAAAAGAGATAACACCCCCCCATTACGTCATGCTTCAGAAATGTGGAAAATGGTCCGTTTTCAAATGTTTTATTTTTGAACGTCAGTTCACATTTGTAGGTGGATCATCAGTGTTAGAGCTAAAATTAGCATGTTTAAAGTGATTTTCATGCTTCCAGGGGCCCAAAACACAAGATTTATGGAATGGTTAAAAGTGCATGAAAATGGCCAATTTACTCACTCTGAGTTCTCAAAAAGGGTTTCTTCACCCCGGGAAGTTAATTAAATACCATTTGGAGGCATTTAATGTTCGAGCAAAAACGGCTGATTTTCGACAAAAGAGATAACACCCCCCCATTACGTCATGCTTCAGAAATGTGGAAAATGGTCCGTTTTCAAATGTTTTATTTTTGAACGTCAGTTCACATTTGTAGGTGGATCATCAGTGTTAGAGCTAAAATTAGCATGTTTAAAGTGATTTTCATGCTTCCAGGGGCTCGGGAAGTTAATTAAATACCATTTGGAGGCATTTAATGTTCGAGCAAAAACGGCTGATTTTCGACAAAAGAGATAACACCCCCCCATTACGTCATGCTTCAGAAATGTGGAAAATGGTCCGTTTTCAAATGTTTTATTTTTGAACGTCAGTTCACATTTGTAGGTGGATCATCAGTGTTAGAGCTAAAATGAGCATGTTTAAAGTGATTTTCATGCTTCCAGGGGCTCGGGAAGTTAATTAAATACCATTTGGAGGCATTTAATGTTCGAGCAAAAACGGCTGATTTTCGACAAAAGAGATAACACCCCCCCATTACGTCATGCTTCAGAAATGTGGAAAATGGTCCGTTTTCAAATGTTTTATTTTTGAACGTCAGTTCACATTTGTAGGTGGATCATCAGTGTTAGAGCTAAAATTAGCATGTTTAAAGTGATTTTCATGCTTCCAGGGGCCCAAAACACAAGATTTATGGAATGGTTAAAAGTGCATGAAAATGGCCAATTTACTCACTCTGAGTTCTCAAAAAGGGTTTCTTCACCCCGGGAAGTTAATTAAATACCATTTGGAGGCATTTAATGTTCGAGCAAAAACGGCTGATTTTCGACAAAAGAGATAACACCCCCCCATTACGTCATGCTTCAGAAATGTGGAAAATGGTCCGTTTTCAAATGTTTTATTTTTGAACGTCAGTTCACATTTGTAGGTGGATCATCAGTGTTAGAGCTAAAATTAGCATGTTTAAAGTGATTTTCATGCTTCCAGGGGCTCGGGAAGTTAATTAAATACCATTTGGAGGCATTTAATGTTCGAGCAAAAACGGCTGATTTTCGACAAAAGAGATAACACCCCCCCATTACGTCATGCTTCAGAAATGTGGAAAATGGTCCGTTTTCAAATGTTTTATTTTTGAACGTCAGTTCACATTTGTAGGTGGATCATCAGTGTTAGAGCTAAAATTAGCATGTTTAAAGTGATTTTCATGCTTCCAGGGGCTCGGGAAGTTAATTAAATACCATTTGGAGGCATTTAATGTTCGAGCAAAAACGGCTGATTTTCGACAAAAGAGATAACACCCCCCCATTACGTCATGCTTCAGAAATGTGGAAAATGGTCCGTTTTCAAATGTTTTATTTTTGAACGTCAGTTCACATTTGTAGGTGGATCATCAGTGTTAGAGCTAAAATTAGCATGTTTAAAGTGATTTTCATGCTTCCAGGGGCTCGGGAAGTTAATTAAATACCATTTGGAGGCATTTAATGTTCGAGCAAAAACGGCTGATTTTCGACAAAAGAGATAACACCCCCCCATTACGTCATGCTTCAGAAATGTGGAAAATGGTCCGTTTTCAAATGTTTTATTTTTGAACGTCAGTTCACATTTGTAGGTGGATCGTCAGTGTTAGAGCTAAAATTAGCATGTTTAAAGTGATTTTCATGCTTCCAGGGGCTCGGGAAGTTAATTAAATACCATTTGGAGGCATTTAATGTTCGAGCAAAAACGGCTGATTTTCGACAAAAGAGATAACACCCCCCCATTACGTCATGCTTCAGAAATGTGGAAAATGGTCCGTTTTCAAATGTTTTATTTTTGAACGTCAGTTCACATTTGTAGGTGGATCATCAGTGTTAGAGCTAAAATTAGCATGTTTAAAGTGATTTTCATGCTTCCAGGGGCTCGGGAAGTTAATTAAAAACCATTTGGAGGCATTTAATGTTCGAGCAAAAACGGCTGATTTTCGACAAAAGAGATAACACCCCCCCATTACGTCATGCTTCAGAAATGTGGAAAACGGTCCGTTTTCAAATGTTTTATTTTTGAACGTCAGTTCACATTTGTAGGTGGATCATCAGTGTTAGAGCTAAAATTAGCATGTTTAAAGTGATTTTCATGCTTCCAGGGGCTCGGGAAGTTAATTAAATACCATTTGGAGGCATTTAATGTTCGAGCAAAAACGGCTGATTTTCGACAAAAGAGATAACACCCCCCCATTACGTCATGCTTCAGAAATGTGGAAAATGGTCCGTTTTCAAATGTTTTATTTTTGAACGTCAGTTCACATTTGTAGGTGGATCATCAGTGTTAGAGCTAAAATTAGCATGTTTAAAGTGATTTTCATGCTTCCAGGGGCTCGGGAAGTTAATTAAATACCATTTGGAGGCATTTAATGTTCGAGCAAAAACGGCTGATTTTCGACAAAAGAGATAACACCCCCCCATTACGTCATGCTTCAGAAATGTGGAAAATGGTCCGTTTTCAAATGTTTTATTTTTGAACGTCAGTTCACATTTGTAGGTGGATCATCAGTGTTAGAGCTAAAATTAGCATGTTTAAAGTGATTTTCATGCTTCCAGGGGCCCAAAACACAAGATTTATGGAATGGTTAAAAGTGCATGAAAATGGCCAATTTACTCACTCTGAGTTCTCAAAAAGGGTTTCTTCACCCCGGGAAGTTAATTAAATACCATTTGGAGGCATTTAATGTTCGAGCAAAAACGGCTGATTTTCGACAAAAGAGATAACACCCCCCCATTACGTCATGCTTCAGAAATGTGGAAAATGGTCCGTTTTCAAATGTTTTATTTTTGAACGTCAGTTCACATTTGTAGGTGGATCATCAGTGTTAGAGCTAAAATTAGCATGTTTAAAGTGATTTTCATGCTTCCAGGGGCCCAAAACACAAGATTTATGGAATGGTTAAAAGTGCATGAAAATGGCCAATTTACTCACTCTGAGTTCTCAAAAAGGGTTTCTTCACCCCGGGAAGTTAATTAAATACCATTTGGAGGCATTTAATGTTCGAGCAAAAACGGCTGATTTTCGACAAAAGAGATAACACCCCCCCATTACGTCATGCTTCAGAAATGTGGAAAATGGTCCGTTTTCAAATGTTTTATTTTTGAACGTCAGTTCACATTTGTAGGTGGATCATCAGTGTTAGAGCTAAAATTAGCATGTTTAAAGTGATTTTCATGCTTCCAGGGGCCCAAAACACAAGATTTATGGAATGGTTAAAAGTGCATGAAAATGGCCAATTTACTCACTCTGAGTTCTCAAAAAGGGTTTCTTCACCCCGGGAAGTTAATTAAATACCATTTGGAGGCATTTAATGTTCGAGCAAAAACGGCTGATTTTCGACAAAAGAGATAACACCCCCCCATTACGTCATGCTTCAGAAATGTGGAAAATGGTCCGTTTTCAAATGTTTTATTTTTGAACGTCAGTTCACATTTGTAGGTGGATCATCAGTGTTAGAGCTAAAATTAGCATGTTTAAAGTGATTTTCATGCTTCCAGGGGCCCAAAACACAAGATTTATGGAATGGTTAAAAGTGCATGAAAATGGCCAATTTACTCACTCTGAGTTCTCAAAAAGGGTTTCTTCACCCCGGGAAGTTAATTAAATACCATTTGGAGGCATTTAATGTTCGAGCAAAAACGGCTGATTTTCGACAAAAGAGATAACACCCCCCCATTACGTCATGCTTCAGAAATGTGGAAAATGATCCGTTTTCAAATGTTTTATTTTTGAACGTCAGTTCACATTTGTAGGTGGATCATCAGTGTTAGAGCTAAAATTAGCATGTTTAAAGTGATTTTCATGCTTCCAGGGGCTCGGGAAGTTAATTAAATACCATTTGGAGGCATTTAATGTTCGAGCAAAAACGGCTGATTTTCGACAAAAGAGATAACACCCCCCCCATTACGTCATGCTTCAGAAATGTGGAAAATGGTCCGTTTTCAAATGTTTTATTTTTGAACGTCAGTTCACATTTGTAGGTGGATCATCAGTGTTAGAGCTAAAATTAGCATGTTTAAAGTGATTTTCATGCTTCCAGGGGCCCAAAACACAAGATTTATGGAATGGTTAAAAGTGCATGAAAATGGCCAATTTACTCACTCTGAGTTCTCAAAAAGGGTTTCTTCACCCCGGGAAGTTAATTAAATACCATTTGGAGGCATTTAATGTTCGAGCAAAAACGGCTGATTTTCGACAAAAGAGATAACACCCCCCCATTACGTCATGCTTCAGAAATGTGGAAAATGGTCCGTTTTCAAATGTTTTATTTTTGAACGTCAGTTCACATTTGTAGGTGGATCATCAGTGTTAGAGCTAAAATTAGCATGTTTAAAGTGATTTTCATGCTTCCAGGGGCTCGGGAAGTTAATTAAATACCATTTGGAGGCATTTAATGTTCGAGCAAAAACGGCTGATTTTCGACAAAAGAGATAACACCCCCCCATTACGTCATGCTTCAGAAATGTGGAAAATGGTCCGTTTTCAAATGTTTTATTTTTGAACGTCAGTTCACATTTGTAGGTGGATCATCAGTGTTAGAGCTAAAATTAGCATGTTTAAAGTGATTTTCATGCTTCCAGGGGCTCGGGAAGTTAATTAAATACCATTTGGAGGCATTTAATGTTCGAGCAAAAACGGCTGATTTTCGACAAAAGAGATAACACCCCCCCATTACGTCATGCTTCAGAAATGTGGAAAATGGTCCGTTTTCAAATGTTTTATTTTTGAACGTCAGTTCACATTTGTAGGTGGATCATCAGTGTTAGAGCTAAAATTAGCATGTTTAAAGTGATTTTCATGCTTCCAGGGGCTCGGAAGTTAATTAAATACCATTTGGAGGCATTTAATGTTCGAGCAAAAATGGCTGATTTTCGACAAAAGCGATAACACCCCCCCATTACGTCATGCTTCAGAAATGTGGAAAATGGTCCGTTTTCAAATGTTTTATTTTTGAACGTCAGTTCACATTTGTAGGTGGATCATCAGTGTTAGAGCTAAAATTAGCATGTTTAAAGTGATTTTCATGCTTCCAGGGGCTCGGGAAGTTAATTAAATACCATTTGGAGGCATTTAATGTTCGAGCAAAAACGGCTGATTTTCGACAAAAGAGATAACACCCCCCCATTACGTCATGCTTCAGAAATGTGGAAAATGGTCCGTTTTCAAATGTTTTATTTTTGAACGTCAGTTCACATTTGTAGGTGGATCATCAGTGTTAGAGCTAAAATTAGCATGTTTAAAGTGATTTTCATGCTTCCAGGGGCTCGGGAAGTTAATTAAATACCATTTGGAGGCATTTAATGTTCGAGCAAAAACGGCTGATTTTCGACAAAAGAGATAACACCCCCCCATTACGTCATGCTTCAGAAATGTGGAAAATGGTCCGTTTTCAAATGTTTTATTTTTGAACGTCAGTTCACATTTGTAGGTGGATCATCAGTGTTAGAGCTAAAATTAGCATGTTTAAAGTGATTTTCATGCTTCCAGGGGCTCGGGAAGTTAATTAAATACCATTTGGAGGCATTTAATGTTCGAGCAAAAACGGCTGATTTTCGACAAAAGAGATAACACCCCCCCATTACGTCATGCTTCAGAAATGTGGAAAATGGTCCGTTTTCAAATGTTTTATTTTTGAACGTCAGTACACATTTGTAGGTGGATCATCAGTGTTAGAGCTAAAATTAGCATGTTTAAAGTGATTTTCATGCTTCCAGGGGCTCGGGAAGTTAATTAAATACCATTTGGAGGCATTTAATGTTCGAGCAAAAACGGCTGATTTTCGACAAAAGAGATAACACCCCCCCATTACGTCATGCTTCAGAAATGTGGAAAATGGTCCGTTTTCAAATGTTTTATTTTTGAACGTCAGTTCACATTTGTAGGTGGATCATCAGTGTTAGAGCTAAAATTAGCATGTTTAAAGTGATTTTCATGCTTCCAGGGGCTCGGGAAGTTAATTAAATACCATTTGGAGGCATTTAATGTTCGAGCAAAAACGGCTGATTTTCGACAAAAGAGATAACACCCCCCCATTACGTCATGCTTCAGAAATGTGGAAAATGGTCCGTTTTCAAATGTTTTATTTTTGAACGTCAGTTCACATTTGTAGGTGGATCATCAGTGTTAGAGCTAAAATTAGCATGTTTAAAGTGATTTTCATGCTTCCAGGGGCCCAAAACACAAGATTTATGGAATGGTTAAAAGTGCATGAAAATGGCCAATTTACTCACTCTGAGTTCTCAAAAAGGGTTTCTTCACCCCGGGAAGTTAATTAAATACCATTTGGAGGCATTTAATGTTCGAGCAAAAACGGCTGATTTTCGACAAAAGAGATAACACCCCCCCATTACGTCATGCTTCAGAAATGTGGAAAATGGTCCGTTTTCAAATGTTTTATTTTTGAACGTCAGTTCACATTTGTAGGTGGATCATCAGTGTTAGAGCTAAAATTAGCATGTTTAAAGTGATTTTCATGCTTCCAGGGGCTCGGGAAGTTAATTAAATACCATTTGGAGGCATTTAATGTTCGAGCAAAAACGGCTGATTTTCGACAAAAGAGATAACACCCCCCCATTACGTCATGCTTCAGAAATGTGGAAAATGGTCCGTTTTCAAATGTTTTATTTTTGAACGTCAGTTCACATTTGTAGGTGGATCATCAGTGTTAGAGCTAAAATTAGCATGTTTAAAGTGATTTTAATGCTTCCAGGGGCTCGGGAAGTTAATTAAATACCATTTGGAGGCATTTAATGTTCGAGCAAAAACGGCTGATTTTCGACAAAAGAGATAACACCCCCCCATTACGTCATGCTTCAGAAATGTGGAAAATGGTCCGTTTTCAAATGTTTTATTTTTGAACGTCAGTTCACATTTGTAGGTGGATCATCAGTGTTAGAGCTAAAATTAGCATGTTTAAAGTGATTTTCATGCTTCCAGGGGCCCAAAACACAAGATTTATGGAATGGTTAAAAGTGCATGAAAATGGCCAATTTACTCACTCTGAGTTCTCAAAAAGGGTTTCTTCACCCCGGGAAGTTAATTAAATACCATTTGGAGGCATTTAATGTTCGAGCAAAAACGGCTGATTTTCGACAAAAGAGATAACACCCCCCCATTACGTCATGCTTCAGAAATGTGGAAAATGGTCCGTTTTCAAATGTTTTATTTTTGAACGTCAGTTCACATTTGTAGGTGGATCATCAGTGTTAGAGCTAAAATTAGCATGTTTAAAGTGATTTTCATGCTTCCAGGGGCCCAAAACACAAGATTTATGGAATGGTTAAAAGTGCATGAAAATGGCCAATTTACTCACTCTGAGTTCTCAAAAAGGGTTTCTTCACCCCGGGAAGTTAATTAAATACCATTTGGAGGCATTTAATGTTCGAGCAAAAACGGCTGATTTTCGACAAAAGAGATAACACCCCCCCATTACGTCATGCTTCAGAAATGTGGAAAATGGTCCGTTTTCAAATGTTTTATTTTTGAACGTCAGTTCACATTTGTAGGTGGATCATCAGTGTTAGAGCTAAAATTAGCATGTTTAAAGTGATTTTCATGCTTCCAGGGGCTCGGGAAGTTAATTAAATACCATTTGGAGGCATTTAATGTTCGAGCAAAAACGGCTGATTTTCGACAAAAGAGATAACACCCCCCCATTACGTCATGCTTCAGAAATGTGGAAAATGGTCCGTTTTCAAATGTTTTATTTTTGAACGTCAGTTCACATTTGTGGGTGGATCATCAGTGTTAGAGCTAAAATTAGCATGTTTAAAGTGATTTTCATGCTTCCAGGGGCTCGGGAAGTTAATTAAATACCATTTGGAGGCATTTAATGTTCGAGCAAAAACGGCTGATTTTCGACAAAAGAGATAACACCCCCCCATTACGTCATGCTTCAGAAATGTGGAAAATGGTCCGTTTTCAAATGTTTTATTTTTGAACGTCAGTTCACATTTGTAGGTGGATCATCAGTGTTAGAGCTAAAATTAGCATGTTTAAAGTGATTTTCATGCTTCCAGGGGCCCAAAACACAAGATTTATGGAATGGTTAAAAGTGCATGAAAATGGCCAATTTACTCACTCTGAGTTCTCAAAAAGGGTTTCTTCACCCCGGGAAGTTAATTAAATACCATTTGGAGGCATTTAATGTTCGAGCAAAAACGGCTGATTTTCGACAAAAGAGATAACACCCCCCCCCATTACGTCATGCTTCAGAAATGTGGAAAATGGTCCGTTTTCAAATGTTTTATTTTTGAACGTCAGTTCACATTTGTAGGTGGATCATCAGTGTTAGAGCTAAAATTAGCATGTTTAAAGTGATTTTCATGCTTCCAGGGGCTCGGGAAGTTAATTAAATACCATTTGGAGGCATTTAATGTTCGAGCAAAAACGGCTGATTTTCGACAAAAGAGATAACACCCCCCCATTACGTCATGCTTCAGAAATGTGGAAAATGGTCCGTTTTCAAATGTTTTATTTTTGAACGTCAGTTCACATTTGTAGGTGGATCATCAGTGTTAGAGCTAAAATTAGCATGTTTAAAGTGATTTTCATGCTTCCAGGGGCTCGGGAAGTTAATTAAATACCATTTGGAGGCATTTAATGTTCGAGCAAAAACGGCTGATTTTCGACAAAAGAGATAACACCCCCCATTACGTCATGCTTCAGAAATGTGGAAAATGGTCCATTTTCAAATGTTTTATTTTTGAACGTCAGTTCACATTTGTAGGTGGATCATCAGTGTTAGAGCTAAAATTAGCATGTTTAAAGTGATTTTCATGCTTCCAGGGGCCCAAAACACAAGATTTATGGAATGGTTAAAAGTGCATGAAAATGGCCAATTTACTCACTCTGAGTTCTCAAAAAGGGTTTCTTCACCCCGGGAAGTTAATTAAATACCATTTGGAGGCATTTAATGTTTGAGCAAAAACGGCTGATTTTCGACAAAAGAGATAACACCCCCCCATTACGTCATGCTTCAGAAATGTGGAAAATGGTCCGTTTTCAAATGTTTTATTTTTGAACGTCAGTTCACATTTGTAGGTGGATCATCAGTGTTAGAGCTAAAATTAGCATGTTTAAAGTGATTTTCATGCTTCCAGGGGCCCAAAACACAAGATTTATGGAATGGTTAAAAGTGCATGAAAATGGCCAATTTACTCACTCTGAGTTCTCAAAAAGGGTTTCTTCACCCCGGGAAGTTAATTGAATACCATTTGGAGGCATTTAATGTTCGAGCAAAAACGGCTGATTTTCGACAAAAGAGATAACACCCCCCCATTACGTCATGCTTCAGAAATGTGGAAAATGGTCCGTTTTCAAATGTTTTATTTTTGAACGTCAGTTCACATTTGTAGGTGGATCATCAGTGTTAGAGCTAAAATTAGCATGTTTAAAGTGATTTTCATGCTTCCAGGGGCTCGGGAAGTTAATTAAATACCATTTGGAGGCATTTAATGTTCGAGCAAAAACGGCTGATTTTCGACAAAAGAGATAACACCCCCCCATTACGTCATGCTTCAGAAATGTGGAAAATGGTCCGTTTTCAAATGTTTTATTTTTGAACGTCAGTTCACATTTGTAGGTGGATCATCAGTGTTAGAGCTAAAATTAGCATGTTTAAAGTGATTTTCATGCTTCCAGGGGCCCAAAACACAAGATTTATGGAATGGTTAAAAGTGCATGAAAATGGCCAATTTACTCACTCTGAGTTCTCAAAAAGGGTTTCTTCACCCCGGGAAGTTAATTAAATACCATTTGGAGGCATTTAATGTTCGAGCAAAAACGGCTGATTTTCGACAAAAGAGATAACACCCCCCCATTACGTCATGCTTCAGAAATGTGGAAAATGGTCCGTTTTCAAATGTTTTATTTTTGAACGTCAGTTCACATTTGTAGGTGGATCATCAGTGTTAGAGCTAAAATTAGCATGTTTAAAGTGATTTTCATGCTTCCAGGGGCTCGGGAAGTTAATTAAATACCATTTGGAGGCATTTAATGTTCGAGCAAAAACGGCTGATTTTCGACAAAAGAGATAACACCCCCCCATTACGTCATGCTTCAGAAATGTGGAAAATGGTCCGTTTTCAAATGTTTTATTTTTGAACGTCAGTTCACATTTGTAGGTGGATCATCAGTGTTAGAGCTAAAATTAGCATGTTTAAAGTGATTTTCATGCTTCCAGGGGCCCAAAACACAAGATTTATGGAATGGTTAAGAGTGCATGAAAATGGCCAATTTACTCACTCTGAGTTCTCAAAAAGGGTTTCTTCACCCCGGGAAGTTAATTAAATACCATTTGGAGGCATTTAATGTTCGAGCAAAAACGGCTGATTTTCGACAAAAGAGATAACACCCCCCCATTACGTCATGCTTCAGAAATGTGGAAAATGGTCCGTTTTCAAATGTTTTATTTTTGAACGTCAGTTCACATTTGTAGGTGGATCATCAGTGTTAGAGCTAAAATTAGCATGTTTAAAGTGATTTTCATGCTTCCAGGGGCTCGGGAAGTTAATTAAATACCATTTGGAGGCATTTAATGTTCGAGCAAAAACTGCTGATTTTCGACAAAAGAGATAACACCCCCCCATTACGTCATGCTTCAGAAATGTGGAAAATGGTCCGTTTTCAAATGTTTTATTTTTGAACGTCAGTTCACATTTGTAGGTGGATCATCAGTGTTAGAGCTAAAATTAGCATGTTTAAAGTGATTTTCATGCTTCCAGGGGCCCAAAACACAAGATTTATGGAATGGTTAAAAGTGCATGAAAATGGCCAATTTACTCACTCTGAGTTCTCAAAAAGGGTTTCTTCACCCCGGGAAGTTAATTAAATACCATTTGGAGGCATTTAATGTTCGAGCAAAAACGGCTGATTTTCGACAAAAGAGATAACACCCCCCCATTACGTCATGCTTCAGAAATGTGGAAAATGGTCCGTTTTCAAATGTTTTATTTTTGAACGTCAGTTCACATTTGTAGGTGGATCATCAGTGTTAGAGGTAAAATTAGCATGTTTAAAGTGATTTTCATGCTTCCAGGGGCTCGGGAAGTTAATTAAATACCATTTGGAGGCATTTAATGTTCGAGCAAAAACGGCTGATTTTCGACAAAAGAGATAACACCCCCCCATTACGTCATGCTTCAGAAATGTGGAAAATGGTCCGTTTTCAAATGTTTTATTTTTGAACGTCAGTTCACATTTGTAGGTGGATCATCAGTGTTAGAGCTAAAATTAGCATGTTTAAAGTGATTTTCATGCTTCCAGGGGCTCGGGAAGTTAATTAAATACCATTTGGAGGCATTTAATGTTCGAGCAAAAACGGCTGATTTTCGACAAAAGAGATAACACCCCCCCATTACGTCATGCTTCAGAAATGTGGAAAATGGTCCGTTTTCAAATGTTTTATTTTTGAACGTCAGTTCACATTTGTAGGTGGATCATCAGTGTTAGAGCTAAAATTAGCATGTTTAAAGTGATTTTCATGCTTCCAGGGGCCCAAAACACAAGATTTATGGAATGGTTAAAAGTGCATGAAAATGGCCAATTTACTCACTCTGAGTTCTCAAAAAGGGTTTCTTCACCCCGGGAAGTTAATTAACTACCATTTGGAGGCATTTAATGTTCGAGCAAAAACGGCTGATTTTCGACAAAAGAGATAACACCCCCCCATTACGTCATGCTTCAGAAATGTGGAAAATGGTCCGTTTTCAAATGTTTTATTTTTGAACGTCAGTTCACATTTGTAGGTGGATCATCAGTGTTAGAGCTAAAATTAGCATGTTTAAAGTGATTTTCATGCTTCCAGGGGCCCAAAACACAAGATTTATGGAATGGTTAAAAGTGCATGAAAATGCCCAATTTACTCACTCTGAGTTCTCAAAAAGGGTTTCTTCACCCCGGGAAGTTAATTAAATACCATTTGGAGGCATTTAATGTTCGAGCAAAAACGGCTGATTTTCGACAAAAGAGATAACACCCCCCCATTACGTCATGCTTCAGAAATGTGGAAAATGGTCCGTTTTCAAATGTTTTATTTTTGAACGTCAGTTCACATTTGTAGGTGGATCATCAGTGTTAGAGCTAAAATTAGCATGTTTAAAGTGATTTTCATGCTTCCAGGGGCTCGGGAAGTTAATTAAATACCATTTGGAGGCATTTAATGTTCGAGCAAAAACGGCTGATTTTCGACAAAAGAGATAACACCCCCCCATTACGTCATGCTTCAGAAATGTGGAAAATGGTCCGTTTTCAAATGTTTTATTTTTGAACGTCAGTTCACATTTGTAGGTGGATCATCAGTGTTAGAGCTAAAATTAGCATGTTTAAAGTGATTTTCATGCTTCCAGGGGCTCGGGAAGTTAATTAAATACCATTTGGAGGCATTTAATGTTCGAGCAAAAACGGCTGATTTTCGACAAAAGAGATAACACCCCCCCATTACGTCATGCTTCAGAAATGTGGAAAATGGTCCGTTTTCAAATGTTTTATTTTTGAACGTCAGTTCACATTTGTAGGTGGATCATCAGTGTTAGAGCTAAAATTAGCATGTTTAAAGTGATTTTCATGCTTCCAGGGGCTCGGGAAGTTAATTAAATACCATTTGGAGGCATTTAATGTTCGAGCAAAAACGGCTGATTTTCGACAAAAGAGATAACACCCCCCCATTACGTCATGCTTCAGAAATGTGGAAAATGGTCCGTTTTCAAATGTTTTATTTTTGAACGTCAGTTCACATTTGTAGGTGGATCATCAGTGTTAGAGCTAAAATTAGCATGTTTAAAGTGATTTTCATGCTTCCAGGGGCCCAAAACACAAGATTTATGGAATGGTTAAAAGTGCATGAAAATGGCCAATTTACTCACTCTGAGTTCTCAAAAAGGGTTTCTTCACCCCGGGAAGTTAATTAAATACCATTTGGAGGCATTTAATGTTCGAGCAAAAACGGCTGATTTTCGACAAAAGAGATAACACCCCCCCATTACGTCATGCTTCAGAAATGTGGAAAATGGTCCGTTTTCAAATGTTTTATTTTTGAACGTCAGTTCACATTTGTAGGTGGATCATCAGTGTTAGAGCTAAAATTAGCATGTTTAAAGTGATTTTCATGCTTCCAGGGTCCCAAAACACAAGATTTATGGAATGGTTAAAAGTGCATGAAAATGGCCAATTTACTCACTCTGAGTTCTCAAAAAGGGTTTCTTCACCCCGGGAAGTTAATTAAATACCATTTGGAGGCATTTAATGTTCGAGCAAAAACGGCTGATTTTCGACAAAAGAGATAACACCCCCCCATTACGTCATGCTTCAGAAATGTGGAAAATGGTCCGTTTTCAAATGTTTTATTTTTGAACGTCAGTTCACATTTGTAGGTGGATCATCAGTGTTAGAGCTAAAATTAGCATGTTTAAAGTGATTTTCATGCTTCCAGGGGCCCAAAACACAAGATTTATGGAATGGTTAAAAGTGCATGAAAATGGCCAATTTACTCACTCTGAGTTCTCAAAAAGGGTTTCTTCACCCCGGGAAGTTAATTAAATACCATTTGGAGGCATTTAATGTTCGAGCAAAAACGGCTGATTTTCGACAAAAGAGATAACACCCCCCCATTACGTCATGCTTCAGAAATGTGGAAAATGGTCCGTTTTCAAATGTTTTATTTTTGAACGTCAGTTCACATTTGTAGGTGGATCATCAGTGTTAGAGCTAAAATTAGCATGTTTAAAGTGATTTTCATGCTTCCAGGGGCCCAAAACACAAGATTTATGGAATGGTTAAAAGTGCATGAAAATGGCCAATTTACTCACTCTGAGTTCTCAAAAAGGGTTTCTTCACCCCGGGAAGTTAATTAACTACCATTTGGAGGCATTTAATGTTCGAGCAAAAACGGCTGATTTTCGACAAAAGAGATAACACCCCCCCATTACGTCATGCTTCAGAAATGTGGAAAATGGTCCGTTTTCAAATGTTTTATTTTTGAACGTCAGTTCACATTTGTAGGTGGATCATCAGTGTTAGAGCTAAAATTAGCATGTTTAAAGTGATTTTCATGCTTCCAGGGGCCCAAAACACAAGATTTATGGAATGGTTAAAAGTGCATGAAAATGGCCAATTTACTCACTCTGAGTTCTCAAAAAGGGTTTCTTCACCCCGGGAAGTTAATTAAATACCATTTGGAGGCATTTAATGTTCGAGCAAAAACGGCTGATTTTCGACAAAAGAGATAACACCCCCCCATTACGTCATGCTTCAGAAATGTGGAAAATGGTCCGTTTTCAAATGTTTTATTTTTGAACGTCAGTTCACATTTGTAGGTGGATCATCAGTGTTAGAGCTAAAATTAGCATGTTTAAAGTGATTTTCATGCTTCCAGGGGCTCGGGAAGTTAATTAAATACCATTTGGAGGCATTTAATGTTCGAGCAAAAACGGCTGATTTTCGACAAAAGAGATAACACCCCCCCATTACGTCATGCTTCAGAAATGTGGAAAATGGTCCGTTTTCAAATGTTTTATTTTTGAACGTCAGTTCACATTTGTAGGTGGATCATCAGTGTTAGAGCTAAAATTAGCATGTTTAAAGTGATTTTCATGCTTCCAGGGGCTCGGGAAGTTAATTAAATACCATTTGGAGGCATTTAATGTTCGAGCAAAAACGGCTGATTTTCGACAAAAGAGATAACACCCCCCCATTACGTCATGCTTCAGAAATGTGGAAAATGGTCCGTTTTCAAATGTTTTATTTTTGAACGTCAGTTCACATTTGTAGGTGGATCATCAGTGTTAGAGCTAAAATTAGCATGTTTAAAGTGATTTTCATGCTTCCAGGGGCCCAAAACACAAGATTTATGGAATGGTTAAAAGTGCATGAAAATGGCCAATTTACTCACTCTGAGTTCTCAAAAAGGGTTTCTTCACCCCGGGAAGTTAATTAAATACCATTTGGAGGCATTTAATGTTCGAGCAAAAACGGCTGATTTTCGACAAAAGAGATAACACCCCCCCCATTACGTCATGCTTCAGAAATGTGGAAAATGGTCCGTTTTCAAATGTTTTATTTTTGAACGTCAGTTCACATTTGTAGGTGGATCATCAGTGTTAGAGCTAAAATTAGCATGTTTAAAGTGATTTTCATGCTTCCAGGGGCTCGGGAAGTTAATTAAATACCATTTGGAGGCATTTAATGTTCGAGCAAAAACGGCTGATTTTCGACAAAAGAGATAACACCCCCCCATTACGTCATGCTTCAGAAATGTGGAAAATGGTCCGTTTTCAAATGTTTTATTTTTGAACGTCAGTTCACATTTGTAGGTGGATCATCAGTGTTAGAGCTAAAATTAGCATGTTTAAAGTGATTTTCATGCTTCCAGGGGCCCAAAACACAAGATTTATGGAATGGTTAAAAGTGCATGAAAATGGCCAATTTACTCACTCTGAGTTCTCAAAAAGGGTTTCTTCACCCCGGGAAGTTAATTAAATACCATTTGGAGGCATTTAATGTTCGAGCAAAAACGGCTGATTTTCGACAAAAGAGATAACACCCCCCCATTACGTCATGCTTCAGAAATGTGGAAAATGGTCCGTTTTCAAATGTTTTATTTTTGAACGTCAGTTCACATTTGTAGGTGGATCATCAGTGTTAGAGCTAAAATTAGCATGTTTAAAGTGATTTTCATGCTTCCAGGGGCTCGGGAAGTTAATTAAATACCATTTGGAGGCATTTAATGTTCGAGCAAAAACGGCTGATTTTCGACAAAAGAGATAACACCCCCCCATTACGTCATGCTTCAGAAATGTGGAAAATGGTCCGTTTTCAAATGTTTTATTTTTGAACGTCAGTTCACATTTGTAGGTGGATCATCAGTGTTAGAGCTAAAATTAGCATGTTTAAAGTGATTTTCATGCTTCCAGGGGCTCGGGAAGTTAATTAAATACCATTTGGAGGCATTTAATGTTCGAGCAAAAACGGCTGATTTTCGACAAAAGAGATAACACCCCCCCATTACGTCATGCTTCAGAAATGTGGAAAATGGTCCGTTTTCAAATGTTTTATTTTTGAACGTCAGTTCACATTTGTAGGTGGATCATCAGTGTTAGAGCTAAAATTAGCATGTTTAAAGTGATTTTCATGCTTCCAGGGGCTCGGGAAGTTAATTAAATACCATTTGGAGGCATTTAATGTTCGAGCAAAAACGGCTGATTTTCGACAAAAGAGATAACACCCCCCCATTACGTCATGCTTCAGAAATGTGGAAAATGGTCCGTTTTCAAATGTTTTATTTTTGAACGTCAGTTCACATTTGTAGGTGGATCATCAGTGTTAGAGCTAAAATTAGCATGTTTAAAGTGATTTTCATGCTTCCAGGGGCTCGGGAAGTTAATTAAATACCATTTGGAGGCATTTAATGTTCGAGCAAAAACGGCTGATTTTCGACAAAAGAGATAACACCCCCCCATTACGTCATGCTTCAGAAATGTGGAAAATGGTCCGTTTTCAAATGTTTTATTTTTGAACGTCAGTTCACATTTGTAGGTGGATCATCAGTGTTAGAGCTAAAATGAGCATGTTTAAAGTGATTTTCATGCTTCCAGGGGCTCGGGAAGTTAATTAAATACCATTTGGAGGCATTTAATGTTCGAGCAAAAACGGCTGATTTTCGACAAAAGAGATAACACCCCCCCATCACGTCATGCTTCAGAAATGTGGAAAATGGTCCGTTTTCAAATGTTTTATTTTTGAACGTCAGTTCACATTTGTAGGTGGATCATCAGTGTTAGAGCTAAAATTAGCATGTTTAAAGTGATTTTCATGCTTCCAGGGGCCCAAAACACAAGATTTATGGAATGGTTAAAAGTGCATGAAAATGGCCAATTTACTCACTCTGAGTTCTCAAAAAGGGTTTCTTCGTCCCGGGAAGTTAATTAAATACCATTTGGAGGCATTTAATGTTCGAGCAAAAACGGCTGATTTTCGACAAAAGAGATAACACCCCCCCATTACGTCATGCTTCAGAAATGTGGAAAATGGTCCGTTTTCAAATGTTTTATTTTTGAACGTCAGTTCACATTTGTAGGTGGATCATCAGTGTTAGAGCTAAAATTAGCATGTTTAAAGTGATTTTCATGCTTCCAGGTGCCCAAAACACAAGATTTATGGAATGGTTAAAAGTGCATGAAAATGGCCAATTTACTCACTCTGAGTTCTCAAAAAGGGTTTCTTCACCCCGGGAAGTTAATTAAATACCATTTGGAGGCATTTAATGTTCGAGCAAAAACGGCTGATTTTCGACAAAAGAGATAACACCCCCCCATTACGTCATGCTTCAGAAATGTGGAAAATGGTCCGTTTTCAAATGTTTTCTTTTTGAACGTCAGTTCACATTTGTAGGTGGATCATCAGTGTTAGAGCTAAAATTAGCATGTTTAAAGTGATTTTCATGCTTCCAGGGGCTCGGGAAGTTAATTAAATACCATTTGGAGGCATTTAATGTTCGAGCAAAAACGGCTGATTTTCGACAAAAGAGATAACACCCCCCCATTACGTCATGCTTCAGAAATGTGGAAAATGGTCCGTTTTCAAATGTTTTATTTTTGAACGTCAGTTCACATTTGTAGGTGGATCATCAGTGTTAGAGCTAAAATTAGCATGTTTAAAGTGATTTTCATGCTTCCAGGGGCCCAAAACACAAGATTTATGGAATGGTTAAAAGTGCATGAAAATGGCCAATTTACTCACTCTGAGTTCTCAAAAAGGGTTTCTTCACCCCGGGAAGTTAATTAAATACCATTTGGAGGCATTTAATGTTCGAGCAAAAACGGCTGATTTTCGACAAAAGAGATAACACCCCCCCATTACGTCATGCTTCAGAAATGTGGAAAATGGTCCGTTTTCAAATGTTTTATTTTTGAACGTCAGTTCACATTTGTAGGTGGATCATCAGTGTTAGAGCTAAAATTAGCATGTTTAAAGTGATTTTCATGCTTCCAGGGGCCCAAAACACAAGATTTATGGAATGGTTAAAAGTGCATGAAAATGGCCAATTTACTCACTCTGAGTTCTCAAAAAGGGTTTCTTCACCCCGGGAAGTTAATTAAATACCATTTGGAGGCATTTAATGTTCGAGCAAAAACGGCTGATTTTCGACAAAAGAGATAACACCCCCCCATTACGTCATGCTTCAGAAATGTGGAAAATGGTCCGTTTTCAAATGTTTTATTTTTGAACGTCAGTTCACATTTGTAGGTGGATCATCAGTGTTAGAGCTAAAATTAGCATGTTTAAAGTGATTTTCATGCTTCCAGGGGCTCGGGAAGTTAATTAAATACCATTTGGAGGCATTTAATGTTCGAGCAAAAACGGCTGATTTTCGACAAAAGAGATAACACCCCCCCATTACGTCATGCTTCAGAAATGTGGAAAATGGTCCGTTTTCAAATGTTTTATTTTTGAACGTCAGTTCACATTTGTAGGTGGATCATCAGTGTTAGAGCTAAAATTAGCATGTTTAAAGTGATTTTCATGCTTCCAGGGGCCCAAAACACAAGATTTATGGAATGGTTAAAAGTGCATGAAAATGGCCAATTTACTCACTCTGAGTTCTCAAAAAGGGTTTCTTCACCCCGGGAAGTTAATTAAATACCATTTGGAGGCATTTAATGTTCGAGCAAAAACGGCTGATTTTCGACAAAAGAGATAACACCCCCCCATTACGTCATGCTTCAGAAATGTGGAAAATGGTCCGTTTTCAAATGTTTTATTTTTGAACGTCAGTTCACATTTGTAGGTGGATCATCAGTGTTAGAGCTAAAATTAGCATGTTTAAAGTGATTTTCATGCTTCCAGGGGCTCGGGAAGTTAATTAAATACCATTTGGAGGCATTTAATGTTCGAACAAAAACGGCTGATTTTCGACAAAAGAGATAACACCCCCCCATTACGTCATGCTTCAGAAATGTGGAAAATGGTCCGTTTTCAAATGTTTTATTTTTGAACGTCAGTTCACATTTGTAGGTGGATCATCAGTGTTAGAGCTAAAATTAGCATGTTTAAAGTGATTTTCATGCTTCCAGGGGCCCAAAACACAAGATTTATGGAATGGTTAAAAGTGCATGAAAATGGCCAATTTACTCACTCTGAGTTCTCAAAAAGAGTTTCTTCACCCCGGGAAGTTAATTAAATACCATTTGGAGGCATTTAATGTTCGAGCAAAAACGGCTGATTTTCGACAAAAGAGATAACACCCCCCCATTACGTCATGCTTCAGAAATGTGGAAAATGGTCCGTTTTCAAATGTTTTATTTTTGAACGTCAGTTCACATTTGTAGGTGGATCATCAGTGTTAGAGCTAAAATTAGCATGTTTAAAGTGATTTTCATGCTTCCAGGGGCTCGGGAAGTTAATTAAATACCATTTGGAGGCATTTAATGTTCGAGCAAAAACGGCTGATTTTCGACAAAAGAGATAACACCCCCCCATTACGTCATGCTTCAGAAATGTGGAAAATGGTCCGTTTTCAAATGTTTTATTTTTGAACGTCAGTTCACATTTGTAGGTGGATCATCAGTGTTAGAGCTAAAATTAGCATGTTTAAAGTGATTTTCATGCTTCCAGGGGCTCGGGAAGTTAATTAAATACCATTTGGAGGCATTTAATGTTCGAGCAAAAACGGCTGATTTTCGACAAAAGAGATAACACCCCCCCATTACGTCATGCTTCAGAAATGTGGAAAATGGTCCGTTTTCAAATGTTTTATTTTTGAACGTCAGTTCACATTTGTAGGTGGATCATCAGTGTTAGAGCTAAAATTAGCATGTTTAAAGTGATTTTCATGCTTCCAGGGGCCCAAAACACAAGATTTATGGAATGGTTAAAAGTGCATGAAAATGGCCAATTTACTCACTCTGAGTTCTCAAAAAGGGTTTCTTCACCCCGGGAAGTTAATTAAATACCATTTGGAGGCATTTAATGTTCGAGCAAAAACGGCTGATTTTCGACAAAAGAGATAACACCCCCCCATTACGTCATGCTTCAGAAATGTGGAAAATGGTCCGTTTTCAAATGTTTTATTTTTGAACGTCAGTTCACATTTGTAGGTGGATCATCAGTGTTAGAGCTAAAATTAGCATGTTTAAAGTGATTTTCATGCTTCCAGGGGCCCAAAACACAAGATTTATGGAATGGTTAAAAGTGCATGAAAATGGCTAATTTACTCACTCTGAGTTCTCAAAAAGGGTTTCTTCACCCCGGGAAGTTAATTAAATACCATTTGGAGGCATTTAATGTTCGAGCAAAAACTGCTGATTTTCGACAAAAGAGATAACACCCCCCCATTACGTCATGCTTCAGAAATGTGGAAAATGGTCCGTTTTCAAATGTTTTATTTTTGAACGTCAGTTCACATTTGTAGGTGGATCATCAGTGTTAGAGCTAAAATTAGCATGTTTAAAGTGATTTTCATGCTTCCAGGGGCTCGGGAAGTTAATTAAATACCATTTGGAGGCATTTAATGTTCGAGCAAAAACAGCTGATTTTCGACAAAAGAGATAACACCCCCCCATTACGTCATGCTTCAGAAATGTGGAAAATGGTCCGTTTTCAAATGTTTTATTTTTGAACGTCAGTTCACATTTGTAGGTGGATCATCAGTGTTAGAGCTAAAATTAGCATGTTTAAAGTGATTTTCATGCTTCCAGGGGCTCGGGAAGTTAATTAAATACCATTTGGAGGCATTTAATGTTCGAGCAAAAACGGCTGATTTTCGACAAAAGAGATAACACCCCCCCATTACGTCATGCTTCAGAAATGTGGAAAATGGTCCGTTTTCAAATGTTTTATTTTTGAACGTCAGTTCACATTTGTAGGTGGATCATCAGTGTTAGAGCTAAAATTAGCATGTTTAAAGTGATTTTCATGCTTCCAGGGGCTCGGGAAGTTAATTAAATACCATTTGGAGGCATTTAATGTTCGAGCAAAAACGGCTGATTTTCGACAAAAGAGATAACACCCCCCCATTACGTCATGCTTCAGAAATGTGGAAAATGGTCCGTTTTCAAATGTTTTATTTTTGAACGTCAGTTCACATTTGTAGGTGGATCATCAGTGTTAGAGCTAAAATTAGCATGTTTAAAGTGATTTTCATGCTTCCAGGGGCCCAAAACACAAGATTTATGGAATGGTTAAAAGTGCATGAAAATGGCCAATTTACTCACTCTGAGTTCTCAAAAAGGGTTTCTTCACCCCGGGAAGTTAATTAAATACCATTTGGAGGCATTTAATGTTCGAGCAAAAACGGCTGATTTTCGACAAAAGAGATAACACCCCCCCATTACGTCATGCTTCAGAAATGTGGAAAATGGTCCGTTTTCAAATGTTTTATTTTTGAACGTCAGTTCACATTTGTAGGTGGATCATCAGTGTTAGAGCTAAAATTAGCATGTTTAAAGTGATTTTCATGCTTCCAGGGGCCCAAAACACAAGATTTATGGAATGGTTAAAAGTGCATGAAAATGGCCAATTTACTCACTCTGAGTTCTCAAAAAGGGTTTCTTCACCCCGGGAAGTTAATTAAATACCATTTGGAGGCATTTAATGTTCGAGCAAAAACGGCTGATTTTCGACAAAAGAGATAACACCCCCCCATTACGTCATGCTTCAGAAATGTGGAAAATGGTCCGTTTTCAAATGTTTTATTTTTGAACGTCAGTTCACATTTGTAGGTGGATCATCAGTGTTAGAGCTAAAATTAGCATGTTTAAAGTGATTTTCATGCTTCCAGGGGCCCAAAACACAAGATTTATGGAATGGTTAAAAGTGCATGAAAATGGCCAATTTACTCACTCTGAGTTCTCAAAAAGGGTTTCTTCACCCCGGGAAGTTAATTAAATACCATTTGGAGGCATTTAATGTTCGAGCAAAAACGGCTGATTTTCGACAAAAGAGATAACACCCCCCCATTACGTCATGCTTCAGAAATGTGGAAAATGGTCCGTTTTCAAATGTTTTATTTTTGAACGTCAGTTCACATTTGTAGGTGGATCATCAGTGTTAGAGCTAAAATTAGCATGTTTAAAGTGATTTTCATGCTTCCAGGGGCCCAAAACACAAGATTTATGGAATGGTTAAAAGTGCATGAAAATGGCCAATTTACTCACTCTGAGTTCTCAAAAAGGGTTTCTTCACCCCGGGAAGTTAATTAAATACCATTTGGAGGCATTTAATGTTCGAGCAAAAACGGCTGATTTTCGACAAAAGAGATAACACCCCCCCATTACGTCATGCTTCAGAAATGTGGAAAATGGTCCGTTTTCAAATGTTTTATTTTTGAACGTCAGTTCACATTTGTAGGTGGATCATCAGTGTTAGAGCTAAAATTAGCATGTTTAAAGTGATTTTCATGCTTCCAGGGGCCCAAAACACAAGATTTATGGAATGGTTAAAAGTGCATGAAAATGGCCAATTTACTCACTCTGAGTTCTCAAAAAGGGTTTCTTCACCCCGGGAAGTTAATTAAATACCATTTGGAGGCATTTAATGTTCGAGCAAAAACGGCTGATTTTCGACAAAAGAGATAACACCCCCCCATTACGTCATGCTTCAGAAATGTGGAAAATGGTCCGTTTTCAAATGTTTTATTTTTGAACGTCAGTTCACATTTGTAGGTGGATCATCAGTGTTAGAGCTAAAATTAGCATGTTTAAAGTGATTTTCATGCTTCCAGGGGCTCGGGAAGTTAATTAAATACCATTTGGAGGCATTTAATGTTCGAGCAAAAACGGCTGATTTTCGACAAAAGAGATAACACCCCCCCATTACGTCATGCTTCAGAAATGTGGAAAATGGTCCGTTTTCAAATGTTTTATTTTTGAACGTCAGTTCACATTTGTAGGTGGATCATCAGTGTTAGAGCTAAAATTAGCATGTTTAAAGTGATTTTCATGCTTCCAGGGGCTCGGGAAGTTAATTAAATACCATTTGGAGGCATTTAATGTTCGAGCAAAAACGGCTGATTTTCGACAAAAGAGATAACACCCCCCCATTACGTCATGCTTCAGAAATGTGGAAAATGGTCCGTTTTCAAATGTTTTATTTTTGAACGTCAGTTCACATTTGTAGGTGGATCATCAGTGTTAGAGCTAAAATTAGCATGTTTAAAGTGATTTTCATGCTTCCAGGGGCTCGGGAAGTTAATTAAATACCATTTGGAGGCATTTAATGTTCGAGCAAAAACGGCTGATTTTCGACAAAAGAGATAACACCCCCCCATTACGTCATGCTTCAGAAATGTGGAAAATGGTCCGTTTTCAAATGTTTTATTTTTGAACGTCAGTTCACATTTGTAGGTGGATCATCAGTGTTAGAGCTAAAATTAGCATGTTTAAAGTGATTTTCATGCTTCCAGGGGCTCGGGAAGTTAATTAAATACCATTTGGAGGCATTTAATGTTCGAGCAAAAACGGCTGATTTTCGACAAAAGAGATAACACCCCCCCATTACGTCATGCTTCAGAAATGTGGAAAATGGTCCGTTTTCAAATGTTTTATTTTTGAACGTCAGTTCACATTTGTAGGTGGATCATCAGTGTTAGAGCTAAAATTAGCATGTTTAAAGTGATTTTCATGCTTCCAGGGGCCCAAAACACAAGATTTATGGAATGGTTAAAAGTGCATGAAAATGGCCAATTTACTCACTCTGAGTTCTCAAAAAGGGTTTCTTCACCCCGGGAAGTTAATTAAATACCATTTGGAGGCATTTAATGTTCGAGCAAAAACGGCTGATTTTCGACAAAAGAGATAACACCCCCCCATTACGTCATGCTTCAGAAATGTGGAAAATGGTCCGTTTTCAAATGTTTTATTTTTGAACGTCAGTTCACATTTGTAGGTGGATCATCAGTGTTAGAGCTAAAATTAGCATGTTTAAAGTGATTTTCATGCTTCCAGGGGCTCGGGAAGTTAATTAAATACCATTTGGAGGCATTTAATGTTCGAGCAAAAACGGCTGATTTTCGACAAAAGAGATAACACCCCCCCATTACGTCATGCTTCAGAAATGTGGAAAATGGTCCGTTTTCAAATGTTTTATTTTTGAACGTCAGTTCACATTTGTAGGTGGATCATCAGTGTTAGAGCTAAAATTAGCATGTTTAAAGTGATTTTCATGCTTCCAGGGGCTCGGGAAGTTAATTAAATACCATTTGGAGGCATTTAATGTTCGAGCAAAAACGGCTGATTTTCGACAAAAGAGATAACACCCCCCCATTACGTCATGCTTCAGAAATGTGGAAAATGGTCCATTTTCAAATGTTTTATTTTTGAACGTCAGTTCACATTTGTAGGTGGATCATCAGTGTTAGAGCTAAAATTAGCATGTTTAAAGTGATTTTCATGCTTCCAGGGGCTCGGGAAGTTAATTAAATACCATTTGGAGGCATTTAATGTTCGAGCAAAAACGGCTGATTTTCGACAAAAGAGATAACACCCCCCCATTACGTCATGCTTCAGAAATGTGGAAAATGGTCCGTTTTCAAATGTTTTATTTTTGAACGTCAGTTCACATTTGTAGGTGGATCATCAGTGTTAGAGCTAAAATTAGCATGTTTAAAGTGATTTTCATGCTTCCAGGGGCCCAAAACACAAGATTTATGGAATGGTTAAAAGTGCATGAAAATGGCCAATTTACTCACTCTGAGTTCTCAAAAAGGGTTTCTTCACCCCGGGAAGTTAATTAAATACCATTTGGAGGCATTTAATGTTCGAGCAAAAACGGCTGATTTTCGACAAAAGAGATAACACCCCCCATTACGTCATGCTTCAGAAATGTGGAAAATGGTCCGTTTTCAAATGTTTTATTTTTGAACGTCAGTTCACATTTGTAGGTGGATCATCAGTGTTAGAGCTAAAATTAGCATGTTTAAAGTGATTTTCATGCTTCCAGGGGCCCAAAACACAAGATTTATGGAATGGTTAAAAGTGCATGAAAATGGCCAATTTACTCACTCTGAGTTCTCAAAAAGGGTTTCTTCACCCCGGGAAGTTAATTAAATACCATTTGGAGGCATTTAATGTTCGAGCAAAAACGGCTGATTTTCGACAAAAGAGATAACACCCCCCCATTACGTCATGCTTCAGAAATGTGGAAAATGGTCCGTTTTCAAATGTTTTATTTTTGAACGTCAGTTCACATTTGTAGGTGGATCATCAGTGTTAGAGCTAAAATTAGCATGTTTAAAGTGATTTTCATGCTTCCAGGGGCCCAAAACACAAGATTTATGGAATGGTTAAAAGTGCATGAAAATGGCCAATTTACTCACTCTGAGTTCTCAAAAAGGGTTTCTTCACCCCGGGAAGTTAATTAAATACCATTTGGAGGCATTTAATGTTCGAGCAAAAACGGCTGATTTTCGACAAAAGAGATAACACCCCCCCATTACGTCATGCTTCAGAAATGTGGAAAATGGTCCGTTTTCAAATGTTTTATTTTTGAACGTCAGTTCACATTTGTAGGTGGATCATCAGTGTTAGAGCTAAAATTAGCATGTTTAAAGTGATTTTCATGCTTCCAGGGGCCCAAAACACAAGATTTATGGAATGGTTAAAAGTGCATGAAAATGGCCAATTTACTCACTCTGAGTTCTCAAAAAGGGTTTCTTCACCCCGGGAAGTTAATTAAATACCATTTGGAGGCATTTAATGTTCGAGCAAAAACGGCTGATTTTCGACAAAAGAGATAACACCCCCCCCATTACGTCATGCTTCAGAAATGTGGAAAATGGTCCGTTTTCAAATGTTTTATTTTTGAACGTCAGTTCACATTTGTAGGTGGATCATCAGTGTTAGAGCTAAAATTAGCATGTTTAAAGTGATTTTCATGCTTCCAGGGGCCCAAAACACAAGATTTATGGAATGGTTAAAAGTGCATGAAAATGGCCAATTTACTCACTCTGAGTTCTCAAAAAGGGTTTCTTCACCCCGGGAAGTTAATTAAATACCATTTGGAGGCATTTAATGTTCGAGCAAAAACGGCTGATTTTCGACAAAAGAGATAACACCCCCCCATTACGTCATGCTTCAGAAATGTGGAAAATGGTCCGTTTTCAAATGTTTTATTTTTGAACGTCAGTTCACATTTGTAGGTGGATCATCAGTGTTAGAGCTAAAATTAGCATGTTTAAAGTGATTTTCATGCTTCCAGGGGCTCGGGAAGTTAATTAAATACCATTTGGAGGCATTTAATGTTCGAGCAAAAACGGCTGATTTTCGACAAAAGAGATAACACCCCCCCATTACGTCATGCTTCAGAAATGTGGAAAATGGTCCGTTTTCAAATGTTTTATTTTTGAACGTCAGTTCACATTTGTAGGTGGATCATCAGTGTTAGAGCTAAAATTAGCATGTTTAAAGTGATTTTCATGCTTCCAGGGGCTCGGGAAGTTAATTAAATACCATTTGGAGGCATTTAATGTTCGAGCAAAAACGGCTGATTTTCGACAAAAGAGATAACACCCCCCCATTACGTCATGCTTCAGAAATGTGGAAAATGGTCCGTTTTCAAATGTTTTATTTTTGAACGTCAGTTCAAATTTGTAGGTGGATCATCAGTGTTAGAGCTAAAATTAGCATGTTTAAAGTGATTTTCATGCTTCCAGGGGCCCAAAACACAAGATTTATGGAATGGTTAAAAGTGCATGAAAATGGCCAATTTACTCACTCTGAGTTCTCAAAAAGGGTTTCTTCACCCCGGGAAGTTAATTAAATACCATTTGGAGGCATTTAATGTTCGAGCAAAAACGGCTGATTTTCGACAAAAGAGATAACACCCCCCCATTACGTCATGCTTCAGAAATGTGGAAAATGGTCCGTTTTCAAATGTTTTATTTTTGAACGTCAGTTCACATTTGTAGGTGGATCATCAGTGTTAGAGCTAAAATTAGCATGTTTAAAGTGATTTTCATGCTTCCAGGGGCCCAAAACACAAGATTTATGGAATGGTTAAAAGTGCATGAAAATGGCCAATTTACTCACTCTGAGTTCTCAAAAAGGGTTTCTTCACCCCGGGAAGTTATTTAAATACCATTTGGAGGCATTTAATGTTCGAGCAAAAACGGCTGATTTTCGACAAAAGAGATAACACCCCCCCATTACGTCATGCTTCAGAAATGTGGAAAATGGTCCGTTTTCAAATGTTTTATTTTTGAACGCCAGTTCACATTTGTAGGTGGATCATCAGTGTTAGAGCTAAAATTAGCATGTTTAAAGTGATTTTCATGCTTCCAGGGGCTCGGGAAGTTAATTAAATACCATTTGGAGGCATTTAATGTTCGAGCAAAAACGGCTGATTTTCGACAAAAGAGATAACACCCCCCCATTACGTCATGCTTCAGAAATGTGGAAAATGGTCCGTTTTCAAATGTTTTATTTTTGAACGTCAGTTCACATTTGTAGGTGGATCATCAGTGTTAGAGCTAAAATTAGCATGTTTAAAGTGATTTTCATGCTTCCAGGGGCCCAAAACACAAGATTTATGGAATGGTTAAAAGTGCATGAAAATGGCCAATTTACTCACTCTGAGTTCTCAAAAAGGGTTTCTTCACCCCGGGAAGTTAATTAAATACCATTTGGAGGCATTTAATGTTCGAGCAAAAACGGCTGATTTTCGACAAAAGAGATAACACCCCCCCATTACGTCATGCTTCAGAAATGTGGAAAATGGTCCGTTTTCAAATGTTTTATTTTTGAACGTCAGTTCACATTTGTAGGTGGATCATCAGTGTTAGAGCTAAAATTAGCATGTTTAAAGTGATTTTCATGCTTCCAGGGGCCCAAAACACAAGATTTATGGAATGGTTAAAAGTGCATGAAAATGGCCAATTTACTCACTCTGAGTTCTCAAAAAGGGTTTCTTCACCCCGGGAAGTTAATTAAATACCATTTGGAGGCATTTAATGTTCGAGCAAAAACGGCTGATTTTCGACAAAAGAGATAACACCCCCCCATTACGTCATGCTTCAGAAATGTGGAAAATGGTCCGTTTTCAAATGTTTTATTTTTGAACGTCAGTTCACATTTGTAGGTGGATCATCAGTGTTAGAGCTAAAATTAGCATGTTTAAAGTGATTTTCATGCTTCCAGGGGCCCAAAACACAAGATTTATGGAATGGTTAAAAGTGCATGAAAATGGCCAATTTACTCACTCTGAGTTCTCAAAAAGGGTTTCTTCACCCCGGGAAGTTAATTAAATACCATTTGGAGGCATTTAATGTTCGAGCAAAAACGGCTGATTTTCGACAAAAGAGATAACACCCCCCCATTACGTCATGCTTCAGAAATGTGGAAAATGGTCCGTTTTCAAATGTTTTATTTTTGAACGTCAGTTCACATTTGTAGGTGGATCATCAGTGTTAGAGCTAAAATTAGCATGTTTAAAGTGATTTTCATGCTTCCAGGTGCCCAAACACACAAGATTTATGGAATGGTTAAAAGTGCATGAAAATGGCCAATTTACTCACTCTGAGTTCTCAAAAAGGGTTTCTTCACCCCGGGAAGTTAATTAAATACCATTTGGAGGCATTTAATGTTCGAGCAAAAACGGCTGATTTTCGACAAAAGAGATAACACCCCCCCATTACGTCATGCTTCAGAAATGTGGAAAATGGTCCGTTTTCAAATGTTTTATTTTTGAACGTCAGTTCACATTTGTAGGTGGATCATCAGTGTTAGAGCTAAAATTAGCATGTTTAAAGTGATTTTCATGCTTCCAGGGGCTCGGGAAGTTAATTAAATACCATTTGGAGGCATTTAATGTTCGAGCAAAAACGGCTGATTTTCGACAAAAGAGATAACACCCCCCCATTACGTCATGCTTCAGAAATGTGGAAAATGGTCCGTTTTCAAATGTTTTATTTTTGAACGTCAGTTCACATTTGTAGGTGGATCATCAGTGTTAGAGCTAAAATTAGCATGTTTAAAGTGATTTTCATGCTTCCAGGGGCTCGGGAAGTTAATTAAATACCATTTGGAGGCATTTAATGTTCGAGCAAAAACGGCTGATTTTCGACAAAAGAGATAACACCCCCCCATTACGTCATGCTTCAGAAATGTGGAAAATGGTCCGTTTTCAAATGTTTTATTTTTGAACGTCAGTTCACATTTGTAGGTGGATCATCAGTGTTAGAGCTAAAATTAGCATGTTTAAAGTGATTTTCATGCTTCCAGGGGCCCAAAACACAAGATTTATGGAATGGTTAAAAGTGCATGAAAATGGCCAATTTACTCACTCTGAGTTCTCAAAAAGGGTTTCTTCACCCCGGGAAGTTAATTAAATACCATTTGGAGGCATTTAATGTTCGAGCAAAAACGGCTGATTTTCGACAAAAGAGATAACACCCCCCCATTACGTCATGCTTCAGAAATGTGGAAAATGGTCCGTTTTCAAATGTTTTATTTTTGAACGTCAGTTCACATTTGTAGGTGGATCATCAGTGTTAGAGCTAAAATTAGCATGTTTAAAGTGATTTTCATGCTTCCAGGGGCCCAAAACACAAGATTTATGGAATGGTTAAAAGTGCATGAAAATGGCCAATTTACTCACTCTGAGTTCTCAAAAAGGGTTTCTTCACCCCGGGAAGTTAATTAAATACCATTTGGAGGCATTTAATGTTCGAGCAAAAACGGCTGATTTTCGACAAAAGAGATAACACCCCCCCATTACGTCATGCTTCAGAAATGTGGAAAATGGTCCGTTTTCAAATGTTTTATTTTTGAACGTCAGTTCACATTTGTAGGTGGATCATCAGTGTTAGAGCTAAAATTAGCATGTTTAAAGTGATTTTCATGCTTCCAGGGGCTCGGGAAGTTAATTAAATACCATTTGGAGGCATTTAATGTTCGAGCAAAAACGGCTGATTTTCGACAAAAGAGATAACACCCCCCCATTACGTCATGCTTCAGAAATGTGGAAAATGGTCCGTTTTCAAATGTTTTATTTTTGAACGTCAGTTCACATTTGTAGGTGGATCATCAGTGTTAGAGCTAAAATTAGCATGTTTAAAGTGATTTTCATGCTTCCAGGGGCCCAAAACACAAGATTTATGGAATGGTTAAAAGTGCATGAAAATGGCCAATTTACTCACTCTGAGTTCTCAAAAAGGGTTTCTTCACCCCGGGAAGTTAATTAAATACCATTTGGAGGCATTTAATGTTCGAGCAAAAACGGCTGATTTTCGACAAAAGAGATAACACCCCCCCATTACGTCATGCTTCAGAAATGTGGAAAATGGTCCGTTTTCAAATGTTTTATTTTTGAACGTCAGTTCACATTTGTAGGTGGATCATCAGTGTTAGAGCTAAAATTAGCATGTTTAAAGTGATTTTCATGCTTCCAGGGGCTCGGGAAGTTAATTAAATACCATTTGGAGGCATTTAATGTTCGAGCAAAAACGGCTGATTTTCGACAAAAGAGATAACACCCCCCCATTACGTCATGCTTCAGAAATGTGGAAAATGGTCCGTTTTCAAATGTTTTATTTTTGAACGTCAGTTCACATTTGTAGGTGGATCATCAGTGTTAGAGCTAAAATTAGCATGTTTAAAGTGATTTTCATGCTTCCAGGTGCCCAAACACACAAGATTTATGGAATGGTTAAAAGTGCATGAAAATGGCCAATTTACTCACTCTGAGTTCTCAAAAAGGGTTTCTTCACCCCGGGAAGTTAATTAAATACCATTTGGAGGCATTTAATGTTCGAGCAAAAACGGCTGATTTTCGACAAAAGAGATAACACCCCCCCATTACGTCATGCTTCAGAAATGTGGAAAATGGTCCGTTTTCAAATGTTTTATTTTTGAACGTCAGTTCACATTTGTAGGTGGATCATCAGTGTTAGAGCTAAAATTAGCATGTTTAAAGTGATTTTCATGCTTCCAGGGGCTCGGGAAGTTAATTAAATACCATTTGGAGGCATTTAATGTTCGAGCAAAAACGGCTGATTTTCGACAAAAGAGATAACACCCCCCCATTACGTCATGCTTCAGAAATGTGGAAAATGGTCCGTTTTCAAATGTTTTATTTTTGAACGTCAGTTCACATTTGTAGGTGGATCATCAGTGTTAGAGCTAAAATTAGCATGTTTAAAGTGATTTTCATGCTTCCAGGGGCTCGGGAAGTTAATTAAATACCATTTGGAGGCATTTAATGTTCGAGCAAAAACGGCTGATTTTCGACAAAAGAGATAACACCCCCCCATTACGTCATGCTTCAGAAATGTGGAAAATGGTCCGTTTTCAAATGTTTTATTTTTGAACGTCAGTTCACATTTGTAGGTGGATCATCAGTGTTAGAGCTAAAATTAGCATGTTTAAAGTGATTTTCATGCTTCCAGGGGCCCAAAACACAAGATTTATGGAATGGTTAAAAGTGCATGAAAATGGCCAATTTACTCACTCTGAGTTCTCAAAAAGGGTTTCTTCACCCCGGGAAGTTAATTAAATACCATTTGGAGGCATTTAATGTTCGAGCAAAAACGGCTGATTTTCGACAAAAGAGATAACACCCCCCCATTACGTCATGCTTCAGAAATGTGGAAAATGGTCCGTTTTCAAATGTTTTATTTTTGAACGTCAGTTCACATTTGTAGGTGGATCATCAGTGTTAGAGCTAAAATTAGCATGTTTAAAGTGATTTTCATGCTTCCAGGGGCCCAAAACACAAGATTTATGGAATGGTTAAAAGTGCATGAAAATGGCCAATTTACTCACTCTGAGTTCTCAAAAAGGGTTTCTTCACCCCGGGAAGTTAATTAAATACCATTTGGAGGCATTTAATGTTCGAGCAAAAACGGCTGATTTTCGACAAAAGAGATAACACCCCCCCATTACGTCATGCTTCAGAAATGTGGAAAATGGTCCGTTTTCAAATGTTTTATTTTTGAACGTCAGTTCACATTTGTAGGTGGATCATCAGTGTTAGAGCTAAAATTAGCATGTTTAAAGTGATTTTCATGCTTCCAGGGGCTCGGGAAGTTAATTAAATACCATTTGGAGGCATTTAATGTTCGAGCAAAAACGGCTGATTTTCGACAAAAGAGATAACACCCCCCCATTACGTCATGCTTCAGAAATGTGGAAAATGGTCCGTTTTCAAATGTTTTATTTTTGAACGTCAGTTCACATTTGTAGGTGGATCATCAGTGTTAGAGCTAAAATTAGCATGTTTAAAGTGATTTTCATGCTTCCAGGGGCCCAAAACACAAGATTTATGGAATGGTTAAAAGTGCATGAAAATGGCCAATTTACTCACTCTGAGTTCTCAAAAAGGGTTTCTTCACCCCGGGAAGTTAATTAAATACCATTTGGAGGCATTTAATGTTCGAGCAAAAACGGCTGATTTTCGACAAAAGAGATAACACCCCCCCATTACGTCATGCTTCAGAAATGTGGAAAATGGTCCGTTTTCAAATGTTTTATTTTTGAACGTCAGTTCACATTTGTAGGTGGATCATCAGTGTTAGAGCTAAAATTAGCATGTTTAAAGTGATTTTCATGCTTCCAGGGGCCCAAAACACAAGATTTATGGAATGGTTAAAAGTGCATGAAAATGGCCAATTTACTCACTCTGAGTTCTCAAAAAGGGTTTCTTCACCCCGGGAAGTTAATTAAATACCATTTGGAGGCATTTAATGTTCGAGCAAAAACGGCTGATTTTCGACAAAAGAGATAACACCCCCCCATTACGTCATGCTTCAGAAATGTGGAAAATGGTCCGTTTTCAAATGTTTTATTTTTGAACGTCAGTTCACATTTGTAGGTGGATCATCAGTGTTAGAGCTAAAATTAGCATGTTTAAAGTGATTTTCATGCTTCCAGGGGCTCGGGAAGTTAATTAAATACCATTTGGAGGCATTTAATGTTCGAGCAAAAACGGCTGATTTTCGACAAAAGAGATAACACCCCCCCATTACGTCATGCTTCAGAAATGTGGAAAATGGTCCGTTTTCAAATGTTTTATTTTTGAACGTCAGTTCACATTTGTAGGTGGATCATCAGTGTTAGAGCTAAAATTAGCATGTTTAAAGTGATTTTCATGCTTCCAGGGGCCCAAAACACAAGATTTATGGAATGGTTAAAAGTGCATGAAAATGGCCAATTTACTCACTCTGAGTTCTCAAAAAGGGTTTCTTCACCCCGGGAAGTTAATTAAATACCATTTGGAGGCATTTAATGTTCGAGCAAAAACGGCTGATTTTCGACAAAAGAGATAACACCCCCCCATTACGTCATGCTTCAGAAATGTGGAAAATGGTCCGTTTTCAAATGTTTTATTTTTGAACGTCAGTTCACATTTGTAGGTGGATCATCAGTGTTAGAGCTAAAATTAGCATGTTTAAAGTGATTTTCATGCTTCCAGGGGCTCGGGAAGTTAATTAAATACCATTTGGAGGCATTTAATGTTCGAGCAAAAACGGCTGATTTTCGACAAAAGAGATAACACCCCCCCATTACGTCATGCTTCAGAAATGTGGAAAATGGTCCGTT
Source organism: Lissotriton vulgaris (assembly GCF_964263255.1). Classification (NCBI taxonomy): domain Eukaryota; kingdom Metazoa; phylum Chordata; class Amphibia; order Caudata; family Salamandridae; genus Lissotriton; species Lissotriton vulgaris. The sequence continues at coordinate 34,548 of NW_028250171.1, forward strand.
TTCAAATGTTTTATTTTTGAACGTCAGTTCACATTTGTAGGTGGATCATCAGTGTTAGAGCTAAAATTAGCATGTTTAAAGTGATTTTCATGCTTCCAGGGGCCCAAAACACAAGATTTATGGAATGGTTAAAAGTGCATGAAAATGGCCAATTTACTCACTCTGAGTTCTCAAAAAGGGTTTCTTCACCCCAGGAAGTTAATTAAATACCATTTGGAGGCATTTAATGTTCGAGCAAAAACGGCTGATTTTCGACAAAAGAGATAACACCCCCCCATTACGTCATGCTTCAGAAATGTGGAAAATGGTCCGTTTTCAAATGTTTTATTTTTGAACGTCAGTTCACATTTGTAGGTGGATCATCAGTGTTAGAGCTAAAATTAGCATGTTTAAAGTGATTTTCATGCTTCCAGGGGCTCGGGAAGTTAATTAAATACCATTTGGAGGCATTTAATGTTCGAGCAAAAACGGCTGATTTTCGACAAAAGAGATAACACCCCCCCATTACGTCATGCTTCAGAAATGTGGAAAATGGTCCGTTTTCAAATGTTTTATTTTTGAACGTCAGTTCACATTTGTAGGTGGATCATCAGTGTTAGAGCTAAAATTAGCATGTTTAAAGTGATTTTCATGCTTCCAGGGGCTCGGGAAGTTAATTAAATACCATTTGGAGGAATTTAATGTTCGAGCAAAAACGGCTGATTTTCGACAAAAGAGATAACACCCCCCCATTACGTCATGCTTCAGAAATGTGGAAAATGGTCCGTTTTCAAATGTTTTATTTTTGAACGTCAGTTCACATTTGTAGGTGGATCATCAGTGTTAGAGCTAAAATTAGCATGTTTAAAGTGATTTTCATGCTTCCAGGGGCCCAAAACACAAGATTTATTGAATGGTTAAAAGTGCATGAAAATGGCCAATTTACTCACTCTGAGTTCTCAAAAAGGGTTTCTTCACCCCGGGAAGTTAATTAAATACCATTTGGAGGCATTTAATGTTCGAGCAAAAACGGCTGATTTTCGACAAAAGAGATAACACCCCCCCATTACGTCATGCTTCAGAAATGTGGAAAATGGTCCGTTTTCAAATGTTTTATTTTTGAACGTCAGTTCACATTTGTAGGTGGATCATCAGTGTTAGAGCTAAAATTAGCATGTTTAAAGTGATTTTCATGCTTCCAGGGGCTCGGGAAGTTAATTAAATACCATTTGGAGGCATTTAATGTTCGAGCAAAAACGGCTGATTTTCGACAAAAGAGATAACACCCCCCCATTACGTCATGCTTCAGAAATGTGGAAAATGGTCCGTTTTCAAATGTTTTATTTTTGAACGTCAGTTCACATTTGTAGGTGGATCATCAGTGTTAGAGCTAAAATTAGCATGTTTAAAGTGATTTTCATGCTTCCAGGGGCCCAAAACACAAGATTTATGGAATGGTTAAAAGTGCATGAAAATGGCCAATTTACTCACTCTGAGTTCTCAAAAAGGGTTTCTTCACCCCGGGAAGTTAATTAAATACCATTTGGAGGCATTTAATGTTCGAGCAAAAACGGCTGATTTTCGACAAAAGAGATAACACCCCCCATTACGTCATGCTTCAGAAATGTGGAAAATGGTCCGTTTTCAAATGTTTTATTTTTGAACGTCAGTTCACATTTGTAGGTGGATCATCAGTGTTAGAGCTAAAATTAGCATGTTTAAAGTGATTTTCATGCTTCCAGGGGCTCGGGAAGTTAATTAAATACCATTTGGAGGCATTTAATGTTCGAGCAAAAACGGCTGATTTTCGACAAAAGAGATAACACCCCCCCATTACGTCATGCTTCAGAAATGTGGAAAATGGTCCGTTTTCAAATGTTTTATTTTTGAACGTCAGTTCACATTTGTAGGTGGATCATCAGTGTTAGAGCTAAAATTAGCATGTTTAAAGTGATTTTCATGCTTCCAGGGGCTCGGGAAGTTAATTAAATACCATTTGGAGGCATTTAATGTTCGAGCAAAAACGGCTGATTTTCGACAAAAGAGATAACACCCCCCCATTACGTCATGCTTCAGAAATGTGGAAAATGGTCCGTTTTCAAATGTTTTATTTTTGAACGTCAGTTCACATTTGTAGGTGGATCATCAGTGTTAGAGCTAAAATTAGCATGTTTAAAGTGATTTTCATGCTTCCAGGGGCTCGGGAAGTTAATTAAATACCATTTGGAGGCATTTAATGTTCGAGCAAAAACGGCTGATTTTCGACAAAAGAGATAACACCCCCCCCATTACGTCATGCTTCAGAAATGTGGAAAATGGTCCGTTTTCAAATGTTTTATTTTTGAACGTCAGTTCACATTTGTAGGTGGATCATCAGTGTTAGAGCTAAAATTAGCATGTTTAAAGTGATTTTCATGCTTCCAGGGGCTCGGGAAGTTAATTAAATACCATTTGGAGGCATTTAATGTTCGAGCAAAAACGGCTGATTTTCGACAAAAGAGATAACACCCCCCCATTACGTCATGCTTCAGAAATGTGGAAAATGGTCCGTTTTCAAATGTTTTATTTTTGAACGTCAGTTCACATTTGTAGGTGGATCATCAGTGTTAGAGCTAAAATTAGCATGTTTAAAGTGATTTTCATGCTTCCAGGGGCCCAAAACACAAGATTTATGGAATGGTTAAAAGTGCATGAAAATGGCCAATTTACTCACTCTGAGTTCTCAAAAAGGGTTTCTTCACCCCGGGAAGTTAATTAAATACCATTTGGAGGCATTTAATGTTCGAGCAAAAACGGCTGATTTTCGACAAAAGAGATAACACCCCCCCATTACGTCATGCTTCAGAAATGTGGAAAATGGTCCGTTTTCAAATGTTTTATTTTTGAACGTCAGTTCACATTTGTAGGTGGATCATCAGTGTTAGAGCTAAAATTAGCATGTTTAAAGTGATTTTCATGCTTCCAGGGGCCCAAAACACAAGATTTATGGAATGGTTAAAAGTGCATGAAAATGGCCAATTTACTCACTCTGAGTTCTCAAAAAGGGTTTCTTCACCCCGGGAAGTTAATTAAATACCATTTGGAGGCATTTAATGTTCGAGCAAAAACGGCTGATTTTCGACAAAAGAGATAACACCCCCCCATTACGTCATGCTTCAGAAATGTGGAAAATGGTCCGTTTTCAAATGTTTTATTTTTGAACGTCAGTTCACATTTGTAAGTGGATCATCAGTGTTAGAGCTAAAATTAGCATGTTTAAAGTGATTTTCATGCTTCCAGGGGCCCAAAACACAAGATTTATGGAATGGTTAAAAGTGCATGAAAATGGCCAATTTACTCACTCTGAGTTCTCAAAAAGGGTTTCTTCACCCCGGGAAGTTAATTAAATACCATTTGGAGGCATTTAATGTTCGAGCAAAAACGGCTGATTTTCGACAAAAGAGATAACACCCCCCCATTACGTCATGCTTCAGAAATGTGGAAAATGGTCCGTTTTCAAATGTTTTATTTTTGAACGTCAGTTCACATTTGTAGGTGGATCATCAGTGTTAGAGCTAAAATTAGCATGTTTAAAGTGATTTTCATGCTTCCAGGGGCCCAAAACACAAGATTTATGGAATGGTTAAAAGTGCATGAAAATGGCCAATTTACTCACTCTGAGTTCTCAAAAAGGGTTTCTTCACCCCGGGAAGTTAATTAAATACCATTTGGAGGCATTTAATGTTCGAGCAAAAACGGCTGATTTTCGACAAAAGAGATAACACCCCCCCATTACGTCATGCTTCAGAAATGTGGAAAATGGTCCGTTTTCAAATGTTTTATTTTTGAACGTCAGTTCACATTTGTAGGTGGATCATCAGTGTTAGAGCTAAAATTAGCATGTTTAAAGTGATTTTCATGCTTCCAGGTGCCCAAACACACAAGATTTATGGAATGGTTAAAAGTGCATGAAAATGGCCAATTTACTCACTCTGAGTTCTCAAAAAGGGTTTCTTCACCCCGGGAAGTTAATTAAATACCATTTGGAGGCATTTAATGTTCGAGCAAAAACGGCTGATTTTCGACAAAAGAGATAACACCCCCCCATTACGTCATGCTTCAGAAATGTGGAAAATGGTCCGTTTTCAAATGTTTTATTTTTGAACGTCAGTTCACATTTGTAGGTGGATCATCAGTGTTAGAGCTAAAATTAGCATGTTTAAAGTGATTTTCATGCTTCCAGGGGCTCGGGAAGTTAATTAAATACCATTTGGAGGCATTTAATGTTCGAGCAAAAACGGCTGATTTTCGACAAAAGAGATAACACCCCCCCATTACGTCATGCTTCAGAAATGTGGAAAATGGTCCGTTTTCAAATGTTTTATTTTTGAACGTCAGTTCACATTTGTAGGTGGATCATCAGTGTTAGAGCTAAAATTAGCATGTTTAAAGTGATTTTCATGCTTCCAGGGGCTCGGGAAGTTAATTAAATACCATTTGGAGGCATTTAATGTTCGAGCAAAAACGGCTGATTTTCGACAAAAGAGATAACACCCCCCCATTACGTCATGCTTCAGAAATGTGGAAAATGGTCCGTTTTCAAATGTTTTATTTTTGAACGTCAGTTCACATTTGTAGGTGGATCATCAGTGTTAGAGCTAAAATTAGCATGTTTAAAGTGATTTTCATGCTTCCAGGGGCCCAAAACACAAGATTTATGGAATGGTTAAAAGTGCATGAAAATGGCCAATTTACTCACTCTGAGTTCTCAAAAAGGGTTTCTTCACCCCGGGAAGTTAATTAAATACCATTTGGAGGCATTTAATGTTCGAGCAAAAACGGCTGATTTTCGACAAAAGAGATAACACCCCCCCATTACGTCATGCTTCAGAAATGTGGAAAATGGTCCGTTTTCAAATGTTTTATTTTTGAACGTCAGTTCACATTTGTAGGTGGATCATCAGTGTTAGAGCTAAAATTAGCATGTTTAAAGTGATTTTCATGCTTCCAGGGGCCCAAAACACAAGATTTATGGAATGGTTAAAAGTGCATGAAAATGGCCAATTTACTCACTCTGAGTTCTCAAAAAGGGTTTCTTCACCCCGGGAAGTTAATTAAATACCATTTGGAGGCATTTAATGTTCGAGCAAAAACGGCTGATTTTCGACAAAAGAGATAACACCCCCCCATTACGTCATGCTTCAGAAATGTGGAAAATGGTCCGTTTTCAAATGTTTTATTTTTGAACGTCAGTTCACATTTGTAGGTGGATCATCAGTGTTAGAGCTAAAATTAGCATGTTTAAAGTGATTTTCATGCTTCCAGGGGCTCGGGAAGTTAATTAAATACCATTTGGAGGCATTTAATGTTCGAGCAAAAACGGCTGATTTTCGACAAAAGAGATAACACCCCCCCATTACGTCATGCTTCAGAAATGTGGAAAATGGTCCGTTTTCAAATGTTTTATTTTTGAACGTCAGTTCACATTTGTAGGTGGATCATCAGTGTTAGAGCTAAAATTAGCATGTTTAAAGTGATTTTCATGCTTCCAGGGGCCCAAAACACAAGATTTATGGAATGGTTAAAAGTGCATGAAAATGGCCAATTTACTCACTCTGAGTTCTCAAAAAGGGTTTCTTCACCCCGGGAAGTTAATTAAATACCATTTGGAGGCATTTAATGTTCGAGCAAAAACGGCTGATTTTCGACAAAAGAGATAACACCCCCCCATTACGTCATGCTTCAGAAATGTGGAAAATGGTCCGTTTTCAAATGTTTTATTTTTGAACGTCAGTTCACATTTGTAGGTGGATCATCAGTGTTAGAGCTAAAATTAGCATGTTTAAAGTGATTTTCATGCTTCCAGGGGCTCGGGAAGTTAATTAAATACCATTTGGAGGCATTTAATGTTCGAGCAAAAACGGCTGATTTTCGACAAAAGAGATAACACCCCCCCATTACGTCATGCTTCAGAAATGTGGAAAATGGTCCGTTTTCAAATGTTTTATTTTTGAACGTCAGTTCACATTTGTAGGTGGATCATCAGTGTTAGAGCTAAAATTAGCATGTTTAAAGTGATTTTCATGCTTCCAGGTGCCCAAACACACAAGATTTATGGAATGGTTAAAAGTGCATGAAAATGGCCAATTTACTCACTCTGAGTTCTCAAAAAGGGTTTCTTCACCCCGGGAAGTTAATTAAATACCATTTGGAGGCATTTAATGTTCGAGCAAAAACGGCTGATTTTCGACAAAAGAGATAACACCCCCCCATTACGTCATGCTTCAGAAATGTGGAAAATGGTCCGTTTTCAAATGTTTTATTTTTGAACGTCAGTTCACATTTGTAGGTGGATCATCAGTGTTAGAGCTAAAATTAGCATGTTTAAAGTGATTTTCATGCTTCCAGGGGCTCGGGAAGTTAATTAAATACCATTTGGAGGCATTTAATGTTCGAGCAAAAACGGCTGATTTTCGACAAAAGAGATAACACCCCCCCATTACGTCATGCTTCAGAAATGTGGAAAATGGTCCGTTTTCAAATGTTTTATTTTTGAACGTCAGTTCACATTTGTAGGTGGATCATCAGTGTTAGAGCTAAAATTAGCATGTTTAAAGTGATTTTCATGCTTCCAGGGGCCCAAAACACAAGATTTATGGAATGGTTAAAAGTGCATGAAAATGGCCAATTTACTCACTCTGAGTTCTCAAAAAGGGTTTCTTCACCCCGGGAAGTTAATTAAATACCATTTGGAGGCATTTAATGTTCGAGCAAAAACGGCTGATTTTCGACAAAAGAGATAACACCCCCCCATTACGTCATGCTTCAGAAATGTGGAAAATGGTCCGTTTTCAAATGTTTTATTTTTGAACGTCAGTTCACATTTGTAGGTGGATCATCAGTGTTAGAGCTAAAATTAGCATGTTTAAAGTGATTTTCATGCTTCCAGGGGCTCGGGAAGTTAATTAAATACCATTTGGAGGCATTTAATGTTCGAGCAAAAACGGCTGATTTTCGACAAAAGAGATAACACCCCCCCATTACGTCATGCTTCAGAAATGTGGAAAATGGTCCGTTTTCAAATGTTTTATTTTTGAACGTCAGTTCACATTTGTAGGTGGATCATCAGTGTTAGAGCTAAAATTAGCATGTTTAAAGTGATTTTCATGCTTCCAGGGGCCCAAAACACAAGATTTATGGAATGGTTAAAAGTGCATGAAAATGGCCAATTTACTCACTCTGAGTTCTCAAAAAGGGTTTCTTCACCCCGGGAAGTTAATTAAATACCATTTGGAGGCATTTAATGTTCGAGCAAAAACGGCTGATTTTCGACAAAAGAGATAACACCCCCCCATTACGTCATGCTTCAGAAATGTGGAAAATGGTCCGTTTTCAAATGTTTTATTTTTGAACGTCAGTTCACATTTGTAGGTGGATCATCAGTGTTAGAGCTAAAATTAGCATGTTTAAAGTGATTTTCATGCTTCCAGGGGCCCAAAACACAAGATTTATGGAATGGTTAAAAGTGCATGAAAATGGCCAATTTACTCACTCTGAGTTCTCAAAAAGGGTTTCTTCACCCCGGGAAGTTAATTAAATACCATTTGGAGGCATTTAATGTTCGAGCAAAAACGGCTGATTTTCGACAAAAGAGATAACACCCCCCCATTACGTCATGCTTCAGAAATGTGGAAAATGGTCCGTTTTCAAATGTTTTATTTTTGAACGTCAGTTCACATTTGTAGGTGGATCATCAGTGTTAGAGCTAAAATTAGCATGTTTAAAGTGATTTTCATGCTTCCAGGGGCTCGGGAAGTTAATTAAATACCATTTGGAGGCATTTAATGTTCGAGCAAAAACGGCTGATTTTCGACAAAAGAGATAACACCCCCCCATTACGTCATGCTTCAGAAATGTGGAAAATGGTCCGTTTTCAAATGTTTTATTTTTGAACGTCAGTTCACATTTGTAGGTGGATCATCAGTGTTAGAGCTAAAATTAGCATGTTTAAAGTGATTTTCATGCTTCCAGGGGCCCAAAACACAAGATTTATGGAATGGTTAAAAGTGCATGAAAATGGCCAATTTACTCACTCTGAGTTCTCAAAAAGGGTTTCTTCACCCCGGGAAGTTAATTAAATACCATTTGGAGGCATTTAATGTTCGAGCAAAAACGGCTGATTTTCGACAAAAGAGATAACACCCCCCCATTACGTCATGCTTCAGAAATGTGGAAAATGGTCCGTTTTCAAATGTTTTATTTTTGAACGTCAGTTCACATTTGTAGGTGGATCATCAGTGTTAGAGCTAAAATTAGCATGTTTAAAGTGATTTTCATGCTTCCAGGGGCTCGGGAAGTTAATTAAATACCATTTGGAGGCATTTAATGTTCGAGCAAAAACGGCTGATTTTCGACAAAAGAGATAACACCCCCCCATTACGTCATGCTTCAGAAATGTGGAAAATGGTCCGTTTTCAAATGTTTTATTTTTGAACGTCAGTTCACATTTGTAGGTGGATCATCAGTGTTAGAGCTAAAATTAGCATGTTTAAAGTGATTTTCATGCTTCCAGGGGCCCAAAACACAAGATTTATGGAATGGTTAAAAGTGCATGAAAATGGCCAATTTACTCACTCTGAGTTCTCAAAAAGGGTTTCTTCACCCCGGGAAGTTAATTAAATACCATTTGGAGGCATTTAATGTTCGAGCAAAAACGGCTGATTTTCGACAAAAGAGATAACACCCCCCCATTACGTCATGCTTCAGAAATGTGGAAAATGGTCCGTTTTCAAATGTTTTATTTTTGAACGTCAGTTCACATTTGTAGGTGGATCATCAGTGTTAGAGCTAAAATTAGCATGTTTAAAGTGATTTTCATGCTTCCAGGGGCTCGGGAAGTTAATTAAATACCATTTGGAGGCATTTAATGTTCGAGCAAAAACGGCTGATTTTCGACAAAAGAGATAACACCCCCCCATTACGTCATGCTTCAGAAATGTGGAAAATGGTCCGTTTTCAAATGTTTTATTTTTGAACGTCAGTTCACATTTGTAGGTGGATCATCAGTGTTAGAGCTAAAATTAGCATGTTTAAAGTGATTTTCATGCTTCCAGGGGCTCGGGAAGTTAATTAAATACCATTTGGAGGAATTTAATGTTCGAGCAAAAACGGCTGATTTTCGACAAAAGAGATAACACCCCCCCATTACGTCATGCTTCAGAAATGTGGAAAATGGTCCGTTTTCAAATGTTTTATTTTTGAACGTCAGTTCACATTTGTAGGTGGATCATCAGTGTTAGAGCTAAAATTAGCATGTTTAAAGTGATTTTCATGCTTCCAGGGGCCCAAAACACAAGATTTATTGAATGGTTAAAAGTGCATGAAAATGGCCAATTTACTCACTCTGAGTTCTCAAAAAGGGTTTCTTCACCCCGGGAAGTTAATTAAATACCATTTGGAGGCATTTAATGTTCGAGCAAAAACGGCTGATTTTCGACAAAAGAGATAACACCCCCCCATTACGTCATGCTTCAGAAATGTGGAAAATGGTCCGTTTTCAAATGTTTTATTTTTGAACGTCAGTTCACATTTGTAGGTGGATCATCAGTGTTAGAGCTAAAATTAGCATGTTTAAAGTGATTTTCATGCTTCCAGGGGCTCGGGAAGTTAATTAAATACCATTTGGAGGCATTTAATGTTCGAGCAAAAACGGCTGATTTTCGACAAAAGAGATAACACCCCCCCATTACGTCATGCTTCAGAAATGTGGAAAATGGTCCGTTTTCAAATGTTTTATTTTTGAACGTCAGTTCACATTTGTAGGTGGATCATCAGTGTTAGAGCTAAAATTAGCATGTTTAAAGTGATTTTCATGCTTCCAGGGGCCCAAAACACAAGATTTATGGAATGGTTAAAAGTGCATGAAAATGGCCAATTTACTCACTCTGAGTTCTCAAAAAGGGTTTCTTCACCCCGGGAAGTTAATTAAATACCATTTGGAGGCATTTAATGTTCGAGCAAAAACGGCTGATTTTCGACAAAAGAGATAACACCCCCCATTACGTCATGCTTCAGAAATGTGGAAAATGGTCCGTTTTCAAATGTTTTATTTTTGAACGTCAGTTCACATTTGTAGGTGGATCATCAGTGTTAGAGCTAAAATTAGCATGTTTAAAGTGATTTTCATGCTTCCAGGGGCTCGGGAAGTTAATTAAATACCATTTGGAGGCATTTAATGTTCGAGCAAAAACGGCTGATTTTCGACAAAAGAGATAACACCCCCCCATTACGTCATGCTTCAGAAATGTGGAAAATGGTCCGTTTTCAAATGTTTTATTTTTGAACGTCAGTTCACATTTGTAGGTGGATCATCAGTGTTAGAGCTAAAATTAGCATGTTTAAAGTGATTTTCATGCTTCCAGGGGCTCGGGAAGTTAATTAAATACCATTTGGAGGCATTTAATGTTCGAGCAAAAACGGCTGATTTTCGACAAAAGAGATAACACCCCCCCATTACGTCATGCTTCAGAAATGTGGAAAATGGTCCGTTTTCAAATGTTTTATTTTTGAACGTCAGTTCACATTTGTAGGTGGATCATCAGTGTTAGAGCTAAAATTAGCATGTTTAAAGTGATTTTCATGCTTCCAGGGGCTCGGGAAGTTAATTAAATACCATTTGGAGGCATTTAATGTTCGAGCAAAAACGGCTGATTTTCGACAAAAGAGATAACACCCCCCCATTACGTCATGCTTCAGAAATGTGGAAAATGGTCCGTTTTCAAATGTTTTATTTTTGAACGTCAGTTCACATTTGTAGGTGGATCATCAGTGTTAGAGCTAAAATTAGCATGTTTAAAGTGATTTTCATGCTTCCAGGGGCTCGGGAAGTTAATTAAATACCATTTGGAGGCATTTAATGTTCGAGCAAAAACGGCTGATTTTCGACAAAAGAGATAACACCCCCCCATTACGTCATGCTTCAGAAATGTGGAAAATGGTCCGTTTTCAAATGTTTTATTTTTGAACGTCAGTTCACATTTGTAGGTGGATCATCAGTGTTAGAGCTAAAATTAGCATGTTTAAAGTGATTTTCATGCTTCCAGGGGCCCAAAACACAAGATTTATGGAATGGTTAAAAGTGCATGAAAATGGCCAATTTACTCACTCTGAGTTCTCAAAAAGGGTTTCTTCACCCCGGGAAGTTAATTAAATACCATTTGGAGGCATTTAATGTTCGAGCAAAAACGGCTGATTTTCGACAAAAGAGATAACACCCCCCCATTACGTCATGCTTCAGAAATGTGGAAAATGGTCCGTTTTCAAATGTTTTATTTTTGAACGTCAGTTCACATTTGTAGGTGGATCATCAGTGTTAGAGCTAAAATTAGCATGTTTAAAGTGATTTTCATGCTTCCAGGGGCCCAAAACACAAGATTTATGGAATGGTTAAAAGTGCATGAAAATGGCCAATTTACTCACTCTGAGTTCTCAAAAAGGGTTTCTTCACCCCGGGAAGTTAATTAAATACCATTTGGAGGCATTTAATGTTCGAGCAAAAACGGCTGATTTTCGACAAAAGAGATAACACCCCCCCATTACGTCATGCTTCAGAAATGTGGAAAATGGTCCGTTTTCAAATGTTTTATTTTTGAACGTCAGTTCACATTTGTAGGTGGATCATCAGTGTTAGAGCTAAAATTAGCATGTTTAAAGTGATTTTCATGCTTCCAGGTGCCCAAACACACAAGATTTATGGAATGGTTAAAAGTGCATGAAAATGGCCAATTTACTCACTCTGAGTTCTCAAAAAGGGTTTCTTCACCCCGGGAAGTTAATTAAATACCATTTGGAGGCATTTAATGTTCGAGCAAAAACGGCTGATTTTCGACAAAAGAGATAACACCCCCCCATTACGTCATGCTTCAGAAATGTGGAAAATGGTCCGTTTTCAAATGTTTTATTTTTGAACGTCAGTTCACATTTGTAGGTGGATCATCAGTGTTAGAGCTAAAATTAGCATGTTTAAAGTGATTTTCATGCTTCCAGGGGCTCGGGAAGTTAATTAAATACCATTTGGAGGCATTTAATGTTCGAGCAAAAACGGCTGATTTTCGACAAAAGAGATAACACCCCCCCCATTACGTCATGCTTCAGAAATGTGGAAAATGGTCCGTTTTCAAATGTTTTATTTTTGAACGTCAGTTCACATTTGTAGGTGGATCATCAGTGTTAGAGCTAAAATTAGCATGTTTAAAGTGATTTACATGCTTCCAGGGGCTCGGGAAGTTAATTAAATACCATTTGGAGGCATTTAATGTTCGAGCAAAAACGGCTGATTTTCGACAAAAGAGATAACACCCCCCCATTACGTCATGCTTCAGAAATGTGGAAAATGGTCCGTTTTCAAATGTTTTATTTTTGAACGTCAGTTCACATTTGTAGGTGGATCATCAGTGTTAGAGCTAAAATTAGCATGTTTAAAGTGATTTTCATGCTTCCAGGGGCCCAAAACACAAGATTTATGGAATGGTTAAAAGTGCATGAAAATGGCCAATTTACTCACTCTGAGTTCTCAAAAAGGGTTTCTTCACCCCGGGAAGTTAATTAAATACCATTTGGAGGCATTTAATGTTCGAGCAAAAACGGCTGATTTTCGACAAAAGAGATAACACCCCCCCATTACGTCATGCTTCAGAAATGTGGAAAATGGTCCGTTTTCAAATGTTTTATTTTTGAACGTCAGTTCACATTTGTAGGTGGATCATCAGTGTTAGAGCTAAAATTAGCATGTTTAAAGTGATTTTCATGCTTCCAGGGGCCCAAAACACAAGATTTATGGAATGGTTAAAAGTGCATGAAAATGGCCAATTTACTCACTCTGAGTTCTCAAAAAGGGTTTCTTCACCCCGGGAAGTTAATTAAATACCATTTGGAGGCATTTAATGTTCGAGCAAAAACGGCTGATTTTCGACAAAAGAGATAACACCCCCCCATTACGTCATGCTTCAGAAATGTGGAAAATGGTCCGTTTTCAAATGTTTTATTTTTGAACGTCAGTTCACATTTGTAGGTGGATCATCAGTGTTAGAGCTAAAATTAGCATGTTTAAAGTGATTTTCATGCTTCCAGGGGCCCAAAACACAAGATTTATGGAATGGTTAAAAGTGCATGAAAATGGCCAATTTACTCACTCTGAGTTCTCAAAAAGGGTTTCTTCACCCCGGGAAGTTAATTAAATACCATTTGGAGGCATTTAATGTTCGAGCAAAAACGGCTGATTTTCGACAAAAGAGATAACACCCCCCCATTACGTCATGCTTCAGAAATGTGGAAAATGGTCCGTTTTCAAATGTTTTATTTTTGAACGTCAGTTCACATTTGTAGGTGGATCATCAGTGTTAGAGCTAAAATTAGCATGTTTAAAGTGATTTTCATGCTTCCAGGGGCTCGGGAAGTTAATTAAATACCATTTGGAGGCATTTAATGTCCGAGCAAAAACGGCTGATTTTCGACAAAAGAGATAACACCCCCCCATTACGTCATGCTTCAGAAATGTGGAAAATGGTCCGTTTTCAAATGTTTTATTTTTGAACGTCAGTTCACATTTGTAGGTGGATCATCAGTGTTAGAGCTAAAATTAGCATGTTTAAAGTGATTTTCATGCTTCCAGGGGCCCAAAACACAAGATTTATGGAATGGTTAAAAGTGCATGAAAATGGCCAATTTACTCACTCTGAGTTCTCAAAAAGGGTTTCTTCACCCCGGGAAGTTAATTAAATACCATTTGGAGGCATTTAATGTTCGAGCAAAAACGGCTGATTTTCGACAAAAGAGATAACACCCCCCCATTACGTCATGCTTCAGAAATGTGGAAAATGGTCCGTTTTCAAATGTTTTATTTTTGAACGTCAGTTCACATTTGTAGGTGGATCATCAGTGTTAGAGCTAAAATTAGCATGTTTAAAGTGATTTTCATGCTTCCAGGGGCCCAAAACACAAGATTTATGGAATGGTTAAAAGTGCATGAAAATGGCCAATTTACTCACTCTGAGTTCTCAAAAAGGGTTTCTTCACCCCGGGAAGTTAATTAAATACCATTTGGAGGCATTTAATGTTCGAGCAAAAACGGCTGATTTTCGACAAAAGAGATAACACCCCCCCATTACGTCATGCTTCAGAAATGTGGAAAATGGTCCGTTTTCAAATGTTTTATTTTTGAACGTCAGTTCACATTTGTAGGTGGATCATCAGTGTTAGAGCTAAAATTAGCATGTTTAAAGTGATTTTCATGCTTCCAGGGGCTCGGGAAGTTAATTAAATACCATTTGGAGGCATTTAATGTTCGAGAAAAAACGGCTGATTTTCGACAAAAGAGATAACACCCCCCCATTACGTCATGCTTCAGAAATGTGGAAAATGGTCCGTTTTCAAATGTTTTATTTTTGAACGTCAGTTCACATTTGTAGGTGGATCATCAGTGTTAGAGCTAAAATTAGCATGTTTAAAGTGATTTTCATGCTTCCAGGGGCTCGGGAAGTTAATTAAATACCATTTGGAGGAATTTAATGTTCGAGCAAAAACGGCTGATTTTCGACAAAAGAGATAACACCCCCCCATTACGTCATGCTTCAGAAATGTGGAAAATGGTCCGTTTTCAAATGTTTTATTTTTGAACGTCAGTTCACATTTGTAGGTGGATCATCAGTGTTAGAGCTAAAATTAGCATGTTTAAAGTGATTTTCATGCTTCCAGGGGCCCAAAACACAAGATTTATTGAATGGTTAAAAGTGCATGAAAATGGCCAATTTACTCACTCTGAGTTCTCAAAAAGGGTTTCTTCACCCCGGGAAGTTAATTAAATACCATTTGGAGGCATTTAATGTTCGAGCAAAAACGGCTGATTTTCGACAAAACAGATAACACCCCCCCATTACGTCATGCTTCAGAAATGTGGAAAATGGTCCGTTTTCAAATGTTTTATTTTTGAACGTCAGTTCACATTTGTAGGTGGATCATCAGTGTTAGAGCTAAAATTAGCATGTTTAAAGTGATTTTCATGCTTCCAGGGGCTCGGGAAGTTAATTAAATACCATTTGGAGGCATTTAATGTTCGAGCAAAAACGGCTGATTTTCGACAAAAGAGATAACACCCCCCCATTACGTCATGCTTCAGAAATGTGGAAAATGGTCCGTTTTCAAATGTTTTATTTTTGAACGTCAGTTCACATTTGTAGGTGGATCATCAGTGTTAGAGCTAAAATTAGCATGTTTAAAGTGATTTTCATGCTTCCAGGGGCCCAAAACACAAGATTTATGGAATGGTTAAAAGTGCATGAAAATGGCCAATTTACTCACTCTGAGTTCTCAAAAAGGGTTTCTTCACCCCGGGAAGTTAATTAAATACCATTTGGAGGCATTTAATGTTCGAGCAAAAACGGCTGATTTTCGACAAAAGAGATAACACCCCCCATTACGTCATGCTTCAGAAATGTGGAAAATGGTCCGTTTTCAAATGTTTTATTTTTGAACGTCAGTTCACATTTGTAGGTGGATCATCAGTGTTAGAGCTAAAATTAGCATGTTTAAAGTGATTTTCATGCTTCCAGGGGCTCGGGAAGTTAATTAAATACCATTTGGAGGCATTTAATGTTCGAGCAAAAACGGCTGATTTTCGACAAAAGAGATAACACCCCCCCATTACGTCATGCTTCAGAAATGTGGAAAATGGTCCGTTTTCAAATGTTTTATTTTTGAACGTCAGTTCACATTTGTAGGTGGATCATCAGTGTTAGAGCTAAAATTAGCATGTTTAAAGTGATTTTCATGCTTCCAGGGGCTCGGGAAGTTAATTAAATACCATTTGGAGGCATTTAATGTTCGAGCAAAAACGGCTGATTTTCGACAAAAGAGATAACACCCCCCCATTACGTCATGCTTCAGAAATGTGGAAAATGGTCCGTTTTCAAATGTTTTATTTTTGAACGTCAGTTCACATTTGTAGGTGGATCATCAGTGTTAGAGCTAAAATTAGCATGTTTAAAGTGATTTTCATGCTTCCAGGGGCTCGGGAAGTTAATTAAATACCATTTGGAGGCATTTAATGTTCGAGCAAAAATGGCTGATTTTCGACAAAAGAGATAACACCCCCCCATTACGTCATGCTTCAGAAATGTGGAAAATGGTCCGTTTTCAAATGTTTTATTTTTGAACGTCAGTTCACATTTGTAGGTGGATCATCAGTGTTAGAGCTAAAATTAGCATGTTTAAAGTGATTTTCATGCTTCCAGGGGCCCAAAACACAAGATTTATGGAATGGTTAAAAGTGCATGAAAATGGCCAATTTACTCACTCTGAGTTCTCAAAAAGGGTTTCTTCACCCCGGGAAGTTAATTAAATACCATTTGGAGGCATTTAATGTTCGAGCAAAAACGGCTGATTTTCGACAAAAGAGATAACACCCCCCCATTACGTCATGCTTCAGAAATGTGGAAAATGGTCCGTTTTCAAATGTTTTATTTTTGAACGTCAGTTCACATTTGTAGGTGGATCATCAGTGTTAGAGCTAAAATTAGCATGTTTAAAGTGATTTTCATGCTTCCAGGGGCCCAAAACACAAGATTTATGGAATGGTTAAAAGTGCATGAAAATGGCCAATTTACTCACTCTGAGTTCTCAAAAAGGGTTTCTTCACCCCGGGAAGTTAATTAAATACCATTTGGAGGCATTTAATGTTCGAGCAAAAACGGCTGATTTTCGACAAAAGAGATAACACCCCCCCATTACGTCATGCTTCAGAAATGTGGAAAATGGTCCGTTTTCAAATGTTTTATTTTTGAACGTCAGTTCACATTTGTAGGTGGATCATCAGTGTTAGAGCTAAAATTAGCATGTTTAAAGTGATTTTCATGCTTCCAGGGGCTCGGGAAGTTAATTAAATACCATTTGGAGGCATTTAATGTTCGAGCAAAAACGGCTGATTTTCGACAAAAGAGATAACACCCCCCCATTACGTCATGCTTCAGAAATGTGGAAAATGGTCCGTTTTCAAATGTTTTATTTTTGAACGTCAGTTCACATTTGTAGGTGGATCATCAGTGTTAGAGCTAAAATTAGCATGTTTAAAGTGATTTTCATGCTTCCAGGGGCCCAAAACACAAGATTTATGGAATGGTTAAAAGTGCATGAAAATGGCCAATTTACTCACTCTGAGTTCTCAAAAAGGGTTTCTTCACCCCGGGAAGTTAATTAAATACCATTTGGAGGCATTTAATGTTCGAGCAAAAACGGCTGATTTTCGACAAAAGAGATAACACCCCCCCATTACGTCATGCTTCAGAAATGTGGAAAATGGTCCGTTTTCAAATGTTTTATTTTTGAACGTCAGTTCACATTTGTAGGTGGATCATCAGTGTTAGAGCTAAAATTAGCATGTTTAAAGTGATTTTCATGCTTCCAGGGGCTCGGGAAGTTAATTAAATACCATTTGGAGGCATTTAATGTTCGAGCAAAAACGGCTGATTTTCGACAAAAGAGATAACACCCCCCCATTACGTCATGCTTCAGAAATGTGGAAAATGGTCCGTTTTCAAATGTTTTATTTTTGAACGTCAGTTCACATTTGTAGGTGGATCATCTGTGTTAGAGCTAAAATTAGCATGTTTAAAGTGATTTTCATGCTTCCAGGGGCCCAAAACACAAGATTTATGGAATGGTTAAAAGTGCATGAAAATGGCCAATTTACTCACTCTGAGTTCTCAAAAAGGGTTTCTTCACCCCGGGAAGTTAATTAAATACCATTTGGAGGCATTTAATGTTCGAGCAAAAACGGCTGATTTTCGACAAAAGAGATAACACCCCCCCATTACGTCATGCTTCAGAAATGTGGAAAATGGTCCGTTTTCAAATGTTTTATTTTTGAACGTCAGTTCACATTTGTAGGTGGATCATCAGTGTTAGAGCTAAAATTAGCATGTTTAAAGTGATTTTCATGCTTCCAGGGGCCCAAAACACAAGATTTATGGAATGGTTAAAAGTGCATGAAAATGGCCAATTTACTCACTCTGAGTTCTCAAAAAGGGTTTCTTCACCCCGGGAAGTTAATTAAATACCATTTGGAGGCATTTAATGTTCGAGCAAAAACGGCTGATTTTCGACAAAAGAGATAACACCCCCCCATTACGTCATGCTTCAGAAATGTGGAAAATGGTCCGTTTTCAAATGTTTTATTTTTGAACGTCAGTTCACATTTGTAGGTGGATCATCAGTGTTAGAGCTAAAATTAGCATGTTTAAAGTGATTTTCATGCTTCCAGGGGCCCAAAACACAAGATTTATGGAATGGTTAAAAGTGCATGAAAATGGCCAATTTACTCACTCTGAGTTCTCAAAAAGGGTTTCTTCACCCCGGGAAGTTAATTAAATACCATTTGGAGGCATTTAATGTTCGAGCAAAAACGGCTGATTTTCGACAAAAGAGATAACACCCCCCCATTACGTCATGCTTCAGAAATGTGGAAAATGGTCCGTTTTCAAATGTTTTATTTTTGAACGTCAGTTCACATTTGTAGGTGGATCATCAGTGTTAGAGCTAAAATTAGCATGTTTAAAGTGATTTTCATGCTTCCAGGTGCCCAAACACACAAGATTTATGGAATGGTTAAAAGTGCATGAAAATGGCCAATTTACTCACTCTGAGTTCTCAAAAAGGGTTTCTTCACCCCGGGAAGTTAATTAAATACCATTTGGAGGCATTTAATGTTCGAGCAAAAACGGCTGATTTTCGACAAAAGAGATAACACCCCCCCATTACGTCATGCTTCAGAAATGTGGAAAATGGTCCGTTTTCAAATGTTTTATTTTTGAACGTCAGTTCACATTTGTAGGTGGATCATCAGTGTTAGAGCTAAAATTAGCATGTTTAAAGTGATTTTCATGCTTCCAGGGGCTCGGGAAGTTAATTAAATACCATTTGGAGGCATTTAATGTTCGAGCAAAAACGGCTGATTTTCGACAAAAGAGATAACACCCCCCCATTACGTCATGCTTCAGAAATGTGGAAAATGGTCCGTTTTCAAATGTTTTATTTTTGAACGTCAGTTCACATTTGTAGGTGGATCATCAGTGTTAGAGCTAAAATTAGCATGTTTAAAGTGATTTTCATGCTTCCAGGGGCTCGGGAAGTTAATTAAATACCATTTGGAGGCATTTAATGTTCGAGCAAAAACGGCTGATTTTCGACAAAAGAGATAACACCCCCCCATTACGTCATGCTTCAGAAATGTGGAAAATGGTCCGTTTTCAAATGTTTTATTTTTGAACGTCAGTTCACATTTGTAGGTGGATCATCAGTGTTAGAGCTAAAATTAGCATGTTTAAAGTGATTTTCATGCTTCCAGGGGCCCAAAACACAAGATTTATGGAATGGTTAAAAGTGCATGAAAATGGCCAATTTACTCACTCTGAGTTCTCAAAAAGGGTTTCTTCACCCCGGGAAGTTAATTAAATACCATTTGGAGGCATTTAATGTTCGAGCAAAAACGGCTGATTTTCGACAAAAGAGATAACACCCCCCCATTACGTCATGCTTCAGAAATGTGGAAAATGGTCCGTTTTCAAATGTTTTATTTTTGAACGTCAGTTCACATTTGTAGGTGGATCATCAGTGTTAGAGCTAAAATTAGCATGTTTAAAGTGATTTTCATGCTTCCAGGGGCCCAAAACACAAGATTTATGGAATGGTTAAAAGTGCATGAAAATGGCCAATTTACTCACTCTGAGTTCTCAAAAAGGGTTTCTTCACCCCGGGAAGTTAATTAAATACCATTTGGAGGCATTTAATGTTCGAGCAAAAACGGCTGATTTTCGACAAAAGAGATAACACCCCCCCATTACGTCATGCTTCAGAAATGTGGAAAATGGTCCGTTTTCAAATGTTTTATTTTTGAACGTCAGTTCACATTTGTAGGTGGATCATCAGTGTTAGAGCTAAAATTAGCATGTTTAAAGTGATTTTCATGCTTCCAGGGGCTCGGGAAGTTAATTAAATACCATTTGGAGGCATTTAATGTTCGAGCAAAAACGGCTGATTTTCGACAAAAGAGATAACACCCCCCCATTACGTCATGCTTCAGAAATGTGGAAAATGGTCCGTTTTCAAATGTTTTATTTTTGAACGTCAGTTCACATTTGTAGGTGGATCATCAGTGTTAGAGCTAAAATTAGCATGTTTAAAGTGATTTTCATGCTTCCAGGGGCCCAAAACACAAGATTTATGGAATGGTTAAAAGTGCATGAAAATGGCCAATTTACTCACTCTGAGTTCTCAAAAAGGGTTTCTTCACCCCGGGAAGTTAATTAAATACCATTTGGAGGCATTTAATGTTCGAGCAAAAACGGCTGATTTTCGACAAAAGAGATAACACCCCCCCATTACGTCATGCTTCAGAAATGTGGAAAATGGTCCGTTTTCAAATGTTTTATTTTTGAACGTCAGTTCACATTTGTAGGTGGATCATCAGTGTTAGAGCTAAAATTAGCATGTTTAAAGTGATTTTCATGCTTCCAGGGGCCCAAAACACAAGATTTATGGAATGGTTAAAAGTGCATGAAAATGGCCAATTTACTCACTCTGAGTTCTCAAAAAGGGTTTCTTCACCCCGGGAAGTTAATTAAATACCATTTGGAGGCATTTAATGTTCGAGCAAAAACGGCTGATTTTCGACAAAAGAGATAACACCCCCCCATTACGTCATGCTTCAGAAATGTGGAAAATGGTCCGTTTTCAAATGTTTTATTTTTGAACGTCAGTTCACATTTGTAGGTGGATCATCAGTGTTAGAGCTAAAATTAGCATGTTTAAAGTGATTTTCATGCTTCCAGGGGCTCGGGAAGTTATCTAAATACCATTTGGAGGCATTTAATGTTCGAGCAAAAACGGCTGATTTTCGACAAAAGAGATAACACCCCCCCATTACGTCATGCTTCAGAAATGTGGAAAATGGTCCGTTTTCAAATGTTTTATTTTTGAACGTCAGTTCACATTTGTAGGTGGATCATCAGTGTTAGAGCTAAAATTAGCATGTTTAAAGTGATTTTCATGCTTCCAGGGGCCCAAAACACAAGATTTATGGAATGGTTAAAAGTGCATGAAAATGGCCAATTTACTCACTCTGAGTTCTCAAAAAGGGTTTCTTCACCCCGGGAAGTTAATTAAATACCATTTGGAGGCATTTAATGTTCGAGCAAAAACGGCTGATTTTCAACAAAAGAGATAACACCCCCCCCATTACGTCATGCTTCAGAAATGTGGAAAATGGTCCGTTTTCAAATGTTTTATTTTTGAACGTCAGTTCACATTTGTAGGTGGATCATCAGTGTTAGAGCTAAAATTAGCATGTTTAAAGTGATTTTCATGCTTCCAGGGGCTCGGGAAGTTAATTAAATACCATTTGGAGGCATTTAATGTTCGAGCAAAAACGGCTGATTTTCGACAAAAGAGATAACACCCCCCCATTACGTCATGCTTCAGAAATGTGGAAAATGGTCCGTTTTCAAATGTTTTATTTTTGAACGTCAGTTCACATTTGTAGGTGGATCATCAGTGTTAGAGCTAAAATTAGCATGTTTAAAGTGATTTTCATGCTTCCAGGGGCCCAAAACACAAGATTTATGGAATGGTTAAAAGTGCATGAAAATGGCCAATTTACTCACTCTGAGTTCTCAAAAAGGGTTTCTTCACCCCGGGAAGTTAATTAAATACCATTTGGAGGCATTTAATGTTCGAGCAAAAACGGCTGATTTTCGACAAAAGAGATAACACCCCCCCATTACGTCATGCTTCAGAAATGTGGAAAATGGTCCGTTTTCAAATGTTTTATTTTTGAACGTCAGTTCACATTTGTAGGTGGATCATCAGTGTTAGAGCTAAAATTAGCATGTTTAAAGTGATTTTCATGCTTCCAGGGGCTCGGGAAGTTAATTAAATACCATTTGGAGGCATTTAATGTTCGAGCAAAAACGGCTGATTTTCGACAAAAGAGATAACACCCCCCCATTACGTCATGCTTCAGAAATGTGGAAAATGGTCCGTTTTCAAATGTTTTATTTTTGAACGTCAGTTCACATTTGTAGGTGGATCATCAGTGTTAGAGCTAAAATTAGCATGTTTAAAGTGATTTTCATGCTTCCAGGGGCCCAAAACACAAGATTTATGGAATGGTTAAAAGTGCATGAAAATGGCCAATTTACTCACTCTGAGTTCTCAAAAAGGGTTTCTTCACCCCGGGAAGTTAATTAAATACCATTTGGAGGCATTTAATGTTCGAGCAAAAACGGCTGATTTTCGACAAAAGAGATAACACCCCCCCATTACGTCATGCTTCAGAAATGTGGAAAATGGTCTGTTTTCAAATGTTTTATTTTTGAACGTCAGTTCACATTTGTAGGTGGATCATCAGTGTTAGAGCTAAAATTAGCATGTTTAAAGTGATTTTCATGCTTCCAGGGGCCCAAAACACAAGATTTATGGAATGGTTAAAAGTGCATGAAAATGGCCAATTTACTCACTCTGAGTTCTCAAAAAGGGTTTCTTCACCCCGGGAAGTTAATTAAATACCATTTGGAGGCATTTAATGTTCGAGCAAAAACGGCTGATTTTCGACAAAAGAGATAACACCCCCCCATTACGTCATGCTTCAGAAATGTGGAAAATGGTCCGTTTTCAAATGTTTTATTTTTGAACGTCAGTTCACATTTGTAGGTGGATCATCAGTGTTAGAGCTAAAATTAGCATGTTTAAAGTGATTTTCATGCTTCCAGGGGCTCGGGAAGTTATCTAAATACCATTTGGAGGCATTTAATGTTCGAGCAAAAACGGCTGATTTTCGACAAAAGAGATAACACCCCCCCATTACGTCATGCTTCAGAAATGTGGAAAATGGTCCGTTTTCAAATGTTTTATTTTTGAACGTCAGTTCACATTTGTAGGTGGATCATCAGTGTTAGAGCTAAAATTAGCATGTTTAAAGTGATTTTCATGCTTCCAGGGGCCCAAAACACAAGATTTATGGAATGGTTAAAAGTGCATGAAAATGGCCAATTTACTCACTCTGAGTTCTCAAAAAGGGTTTCTTCACCCCGGGAAGTTAATTAAATACCATTTGGAGGCATTTAATGTTCGAGCAAAAACGGCTGATTTTCGACAAAAGAGATAACACCCCCCCATTACGTCATGCTTCAGAAATGTGGAAAATGGTCCGTTTTCAAATGTTTTATTTTTGAACGTCAGTTCACATTTGTAGGTGGATCATCAGTGTTAGAGCTAAAATTAGCATGTTTAAAGTGATTTTCATGCTTCCAGGGGCCCAAAACACAAGATTTATGGAATGGTTAAAAGTGCATGAAAATGGCCAATTTACTCACTCTGAGTTCTCAAAAAGGGTTTCTTCACCCCGGGAAGTTAATTAAATACCATTTGGAGGCATTTAATGTTCGAGCAAAAACGGCTGATTTTCGACAAAAGAGATAACACCCCCCCATTACGTCATGCTTCAGAAATGTGGAAAATGGTCCGTTTTCAAATGTTTTATTTTTGAACGTCAGTTCACATTTGTAGGTGGATCATCAGTGTTAGAGCTAAAATTAGCATGTTTAAAGTGATTTTCATGCTTCCAGGGGCTCGGGAAGTTATCTAAATACCATTTGGAGGCATTTAATGTTCGAGCAAAAACGGCTGATTTTCGACAAAAGAGATAACACCCCCCCATTACGTCATGCTTCAGAAATGTGGAAAATGGTCCGTTTTCAAATGTTTTATTTTTGAACGTCAGTTCACATTTGTAGGTGGATCATCAGTGTTAGAGCTAAAATTAGCATGTTTAAAGTGATTTTCATGCTTCCAGGGGCCCAAAACACAAGATTTATGGAATGGTTAAAAGTGCATGAAAATGGCCAATTTACTCACTCTGAGTTCTCAAAAAGGGTTTCTTCACCCCGGGAAGTTAATTAAATACCATTTGGAGGCATTTAATGTTCGAGCAAAAACGGCTGATTTTCAACAAAAGAGATAACACCCCCCCATTACGTCATGCTTCAGAAATGTGGAAAATGGTCCGTTTTCAAATGTTTTATTTTTGAACGTCAGTTCACATTTGTAGGTGGATCATCAGTGTTAGAGCTAAAATTAGCATGTTTAAAGTGATTTTCATGCTTCCAGGGGCTCGGGAAGTTAATTAAATACCATTTGGAGGCATTTAATGTTCGAGCAAAAACGGCTGATTTTCGACAAAAGAGATAACACCCCCCCATTACGTCATGCTTCAGAAATGTGGAAAATGGTCCGTTTTCAAATGTTTTATTTTTGAACGTCAGTTCACATTTGTAGGTGGATCATCAGTGTTAGAGCTAAAATTAGCATGTTTAAAGTGATTTTCATGCTTCCAGGGGCCCAAAACACAAGATTTATGGAATGGTTAAAAGTGCATGAAAATGGCCAATTTACTCACTCTGAGTTCTCAAAAAGGGTTTCTTCACCCCGGGAAGTTAATTAAATACCATTTGGAGGCATTTAATGTTCGAGCAAAAACGGCTGATTTTCGACAAAAGAGATAACACCCCCCCCATTACGTCATGCTTCAGAAATGTGGAAAATGGTCCGTTTTCAAATGTTTTATTTTTGAACGTCAGTTCACATTTGTAGGTGGATCATCAGTGTTAGAGCTAAAATTAGCATGTTTAAAGTGATTTTCATGCTTCCAGGGGCCCAAAACACAAGATTTATGGAATGGTTAAAAGTGCATGAAAATGGCCAATTTACTCACTCTGAGTTCTCAAAAAGGGTTTCTTCACCCCGGGAAGTTAATTAAATACCATTTGGAGGCATTTAATGTTCGAGCAAAAACGGCTGATTTTCGACAAAAGAGATAACACCCCCCCATTACGTCATGCTTCAGAAATGTGGAAAATGGTCCGTTTTCAAATGTTTTATTTTTGAACGTCAGTTCACATTTGTAGGTGGATCATCAGTGTTAGAGCTAAAATTAGCATGTTTAAAGTGATTTTCATGCTTCCAGGGGCCCAAAACACAAGATTTATGGAATGGTTAAAAGTGCATGAAAATGGCCAATTTACTCACTCTGAGTTCTCAAAAAGGGTTTCTTCACCCCGGGAAGTTAATTAAATACCATTTGGAGGCATTTAATGTTCGAGCAAAAACGGCTGATTTTCGACAAAAGAGATAACACCCCCCCATTACGTCATGCTTCAGAAATGTGGAAAATGGTCCGTTTTCAAATGTTTTATTTTTGAACGTCAGTTCACATTTGTAGGTGGATCATCAGTGTTAGAGCTAAAATTAGCATGTTTAAAGTGATTTTCATGCTTCCAGGGGCTCGGGAAGTTATCTAAATACCATTTGGAGGCATTTAATGTTCGAGCAAAAACGGCTGATTTTCGACAAAAGAGATAACACCCCCCCATTACGTCATGCTTCAGAAATGTGGAAAATGGTCCGTTTTCAAATGTTTTATTTTTGAACGTCAGTTCACATTTGTAGGTGGATCATCAGTGTTAGAGCTAAAATTAGCATGTTTAAAGTGATTTTCATGCTTCCAGGGGCCCAAAACACAAGATTTATGGAATGGTTAAAAGTGCATGAAAATGGCCAATTTACTCACTCTGAGTTCTCAAAAAGGGTTTCTTCACCCCGGGAAGTTAATTAAATACCATTTGGAGGCATTTAATGTTCGAGCAAAAACGGCTGATTTTCGACAAAAGAGATAACACCCCCCCATTACGTCATGCTTCAGAAATGTGGAAAATGGTCCGTTTTCAAATGTTTTATTTTTGAACGTCAGTTCACATTTGTAGGTGGATCATCAGTGTTAGAGCTAAAATTAGCATGTTTAAAGTGATTTTCATGCTTCCAGGGGCTCGGGAAGTTAATTAAATACCATTTGGAGGCATTTAATGTTCGAGCAAAAACGGCTGATTTTCGACAAAAGAGATAACACCCCCCCATTACGTCATGCTTCAGAAATGTGGAAAATGGTCCGTTTTCAAATGTTTTATTTTTGAACGTCAGTTCACATTTGTAGGTGGATCATCAGTGTTAGAGCTAAAATTAGCATGTTTAAAGTGATTTTCATGCTTCCAGGGGCTCGGGAAGTTAATTAAATACCATTTGGAGGCATTTAATGTTCGAGCAAAAACGGCTGATTTTCGACAAAAGAGATAACACCCCCCCATTACGTCATGCTTCAGAAATGTGGAAAATGGTCCGTTTTCAAATGTTTTATTTTTGAACGTCAGTTCACATTTGTAGGTGGATCATCAGTGTTAGAGCTAAAATTAGCATGTTTAAAGTGATTTTCATGCTTCCAGGGGCCCAAAACACAAGATTTATGGAATGGTTAAAAGTGCATGAAAATGGCCAATTTACTCACTCTGAGTTCTCAAAAAGGGTTTCTTCACCCCGGGAAGGTAATTAAATACCATTTGGAGGCATTTAATGTTCGAGCAAAAACGGCTGATTTTCGACAAAAGAGATAACACCCCCCCATTACGTCATGCTTCAGAAATGTGGAAAATGGTCCGTTTTCAAATGTTTTATTTTTGAACGTCAGTTCACATTTGTAGGTGGATCATCAGTGTTAGAGCTAAAATTAGCATGTTTAAAGTGATTTTCATGCTTCCAGGGGCTCGGGAAGTTAATTAAATACCATTTGGAGGCATTTAATGTTCGAGCAAAAACGGCTGATTTTCGACAAAAGAGATAACACCCCCCCATTACGTCATGCTTCAGAAATGTGGAAAATGGTCCGTTTTCAAATGTTTTATTTTTGAACGTCAGTTCACATTTGTAGGTGGATCATCAGTGTTAGAGCTAAAATTAGCATGTTTAAAGTGATTTTCATGCTTCCAGGGGCCCAAAACACAAGATTTATGGAATGGTTAAAAGTGCATGAAAATGGCCAATTTACTCACTCTGAGTTCTCAAAAAGGGTTTCTTCACCCCGGGAAGTTAATTAAATACCATTTGGAGGCATTTAATGTTCGAGCAAAAACGGCTGATTTTCGACAAAAGAGATAACACCCCCCCATTACGTCATGCTTCAGAAATGTGGAAAATGGTCTGTTTTCAAATGTTTTATTTTTGAACGTCAGTTCACATTTGTAGGTGGATCATCAGTGTTAGAGCTAAAATTAGCATGTTTAAAGTGATTTTCATGCTTCCAGGGGCCCAAAACACAAGATTTATGGAATGGTTAAAAGTGCATGAAAATGGCCAATTTACTCACTCTGAGTTCTCAAAAAGGGTTTCTTCACCCCGGGAAGTTAATTAAATACCATTTGGAGGCATTTAATGTTCGAGCAAAAACGGCTGATTTTCGACAAAAGAGATAACACCCCCCCATTACGTCATGCTTCAGAAATGTGGAAAATGGTCCGTTTTCAAATGTTTTATTTTTGAACGTCAGTTCACATTTGTAGGTGGATCATCAGTGTTAGAGCTAAAATTAGCATGTTTAAAGTGATTTTCATGCTTCCAGGGGCTCGGGAAGTTATCTAAATACCATTTGGAGGCATTTAATGTTCGAGCAAAAACGGCTGATTTTCGACAAAAGAGATAACACCCCCCCATTACGTCATGCTTCAGAAATGTGGAAAATGGTCCGTTTTCAAATGTTTTATTTTTGAACGTCAGTTCACATTTGTAGGTGGATCATCAGTGTTAGAGCTAAAATTAGCATGTTTAAAGTGATTTTCATGCTTCCAGGGGCCCAAAACACAAGATTTATGGAATGGTTAAAAGTGCATGAAAATGGCCAATTTACTCACTCTGAGTTCTCAAAAAGGGTTTCTTCACCCCGGGAAGTTAATTAAATACCATTTGGAGGCATTTAATGTTCGAGCAAAAACGGCTGATTTTCGACAAAAGAGATAACACCCCCCCATTACGTCATGCTTCAGAAATGTGGAAAATGGTCCGTTTTCAAATGTTTTATTTTTGAACGTCAGTTCACATTTGTAGGTGGATCATCAGTGTTAGAGCTAAAATTAGCATGTTTAAAGTGATTTTCATGCTTCCAGGGGCCCAAAACACAAGATTTATGGAATGGTTAAAAGTGCATGAAAATGGCCAATTTACTCACTCTGAGTTCTCAAAAAGGGTTTCTTCACCCCGGGAAGTTAATTAAATACCATTTGGAGGCATTTAATGTTCGAGCAAAAACGGCTGATTTTCGACAAAAGAGATAACACCCCCCCATTACGTCATGCTTCAGAAATGTGGAAAATGGTCCGTTTTCAAATGTTTTATTTTTGAACGTCAGTTCACATTTGTAGGTGGATCATCAGTGTTAGAGCTAAAATTAGCATGTTTAAAGTGATTTTCATGCTTCCAGGGGCTCGGGAAGTTATCTAAATACCATTTGGAGGCATTTAATGTTCGAGCAAAAACGGCTGATTTTCGACAAAAGAGATAACACCCCCCCATTACGTCATGCTTCAGAAATGTGGAAAATGGTCCGTTTTCAAATGTTTTATTTTTGAACGTCAGTTCACATTTGTAGGTGGATCATCAGTGTTAGAGCTAAAATTAGCATGTTTAAAGTGATTTTCATGCTTCCAGGGGCCCAAAACACAAGATTTATGGAATGGTTAAAAGTGCATGAAAATGGCCAATTTACTCACTCTGAGTTCTCAAAAAGGGTTTCTTCACCCCGGGAAGTTAATTAAATACCATTTGGAGGCATTTAATGTTCGAGCAAAAACGGCTGATTTTCAACAAAAGAGATAACACCCCCCCATTACGTCATGCTTCAGAAATGTGGAAAATGGTCCGTTTTCAAATGTTTTATTTTTGAACGTCAGTTCACATTTGTAGGTGGATCATCAGTGTTAGAGCTAAAATTAGCATGTTTAAAGTGATTTTCATGCTTCCAGGGGCTCGGGAAGTTAATTAAATACCATTTGGAGGCATTTAATGTTCGAGCAAAAACGGCTGATTTTCGACAAAAGAGATAACACCCCCCCATTACGTCATGCTTCAGAAATGTGGAAAATGGTCCGTTTTCAAATGTTTTATTTTTGAACGTCAGTTCACATTTGTAGGTGGATCATCAGTGTTAGAGCTAAAATTAGCATGTTTAAAGTGATTTTCATGCTTCCAGGGGCCCAAAACACAAGATTTATGGAATGGTTAAAAGTGCATGAAAATGGCCAATTTACTCACTCTGAGTTCTCAAAAAGGGTTTCTTCACCCCGGGAAGTTAATTAAATACCATTTGGAGGCATTTAATGTTCGAGCAAAAACGGCTGATTTTCGACAAAAGAGATAACACCCCCCCATTACGTCATGCTTCAGAAATGTGGAAAATGGTCCGTTTTCAAATGTTTTATTTTTGAACGTCAGTTCACATTTGTAGGTGGATCATCAGTGTTAGAGCTAAAATTAGCATGTTTAAAGTGATTTTCATGCTTCCAGGGGCCCAAAACACAAGATTTATGGAATGGTTAAAAGTGCATGAAAATGGCCAATTTACTCACTCTGAGTTCTCAAAAAGGGTTTCTTCACCCCGGGAAGTTAATTAAATACCATTTGGAGGCATTTAATGTTCGAGCAAAAACGGCTGATTTTCGACAAAAGAGATAACACCCCCCCATTACGTCATGCTTCAGAAATGTGGAAAATGGTCCGTTTTCAAATGTTTTATTTTTGAACGTCAGTTCACATTTGTAGGTGGATCATCAGTGTTAGAGCTAAAATTAGCATGTTTAAAGTGATTTTCATGCTTCCAGGGGCCCAAAACACAAGATTTATGGAATGGTTAAAAGTGCATGAAAATGGCCAATTTACTCACTCTGAGTTCTCAAAAAGGGTTTCTTCACCCCGGGAAGTTAATTAAATACCATTTGGAGGCATTTAATGTTCGAGCAAAAACGGCTGATTTTCGACAAAAGAGATAACACCCCCCCATTACGTCATGCTTCAGAAATGTGGAAAATGGTCTGTTTTCAAATGTTTTATTTTTGAACGTCAGTTCACATTTGTAGGTGGATCATCAGTGTTAGAGCTAAAATTAGCATGTTTAAAGTGATTTTCATGCTTCCAGGGGCCCAAAACACAAGATTTATGGAATGGTTAAAAGTGCATGAAAATGGCCAATTTACTCACTCTGAGTTCTCAAAAAGGGTTTCTTCACCCCGGGAAGTTAATTAAATACCATTTGGAGGCATTTAATGTTCGAGCAAAAACGGCTGATTTTCGACAAAAGAGATAACACCCCCCCATTACGTCATGCTTCAGAAATGTGGAAAATGGTCCGTTTTCAAATGTTTTATTTTTGAACGTCAGTTCACATTTGTAGGTGGATCATCAGTGTTAGAGCTAAAATTAGCATGTTTAAAGTGATTTTCATGCTTCCAGGGGCTCGGGAAGTTATCTAAATACCATTTGGAGGCATTTAATGTTCGAGCAAAAACGGCTGATTTTCGACAAAAGAGATAACACCCCCCCATTACGTCATGCTTCAGAAATGTGGAAAATGGTCCGTTTTCAAATGTTTTATTTTTGAACGTCAGTTCACATTTGTAGGTGGATCATCAGTGTTAGAGCTAAAATTAGCATGTTTAAAGTGATTTTCATGCTTCCAGGGGCCCAAAACACAAGATTTATGGAATGGTTAAAAGTGCATGAAAATGGCCAATTTACTCACTCTGAGTTCTCAAAAAGGGTTTCTTCACCCCGGGAAGTTAATTAAATACCATTTGGAGGCATTTAATGTTCGAGCAAAAACGGCTGATTTTCGACAAAAGAGATAACACCCCCCCATTACGTCATGCTTCAGAAATGTGGAAAATGGTCCGTTTTCAAATGTTTTATTTTTGAACGTCAGTTCACATTTGTAGGTGGATCATCAGTGTTAGAGCTAAAATTAGCATGTTTAAAGTGATTTTCATGCTTCCAGGGGCTCGGGAAGTTAATTAAATACCATTTGGAGGCATTTAATGTTCGAGCAAAAACGGCTGATTTTCGACAAAAGAGATAACACCCCCCCATTACGTCATGCTTCAGAAATGTGGAAAATGGTCCGTTTTCAAATGTTTTATTTTTGAACGTCAGTTCACATTTGTAGGTGGATCATCAGTGTTAGAGCTAAAATTAGCATGTTTAAAGTGATTTTCATGCTTGCAGGGGCTCGGGAAGTTAATTAAATACCATTTGGAGGCATTTAATGTTCGAGCAAAAATGGCTGATTTTCGACAAAAGAGATAACACCCCCCCATTACGTCATGCTTCAGAAATGTGGAAAATGGTCCGTTTTCAAATGTTTTATTTTTGAACGTCAGTTCACATTTGTAGGTGGATCATCAGTGTTAGAGCTAAAATTAGCATGTTTAAAGTGATTTTCATGCTTCCAGGGGCCCAAAACACAAGATTTATGGAATGGTTAAAAGTGCATGAAAATGGCCAATTTACTCACTCTGAGTTCTCAAAAAGGGTTTCTTCACCCCGGGAAGTTAATTAAATACCATTTGGAGGCATTTAATGTTCGAGCAAAAACGGCTGATTTTCGACAAAAGAGATAACACCCCCCCATTACGTCATGCTTCAGAAATGTGGAAAATGGTCCGTTTTCAAATGTTTTATTTTTGAACGTCAGTTCACATTTGTAGGTGGATCATCAGTGTTAGAGCTAAAATTAGCATGTTTAAAGTGATTTTCATGCTTCCAGGGGCCCAAAACACAAGATTTATGGAATGGTTAAAAGTGCATGAAAATGGCCAATTCACTCACTCTGAGTTCTCAAAAAGGGTTTCTTCACCCCGGGAAGTTAATTAAATACCATTTGGAGGCATTTAATGTTCGAGCAAAAACGGCTGATTTTCGACAAAAGAGATAACACCCCCCCATTACGTCATGCTTCAGAAATGTGGAAAATGGTCCGTTTTCAAATGTTTTATTTTTGAACGTCAGTTCACATTTGTAGGTGGATCATCAGTGTTAGAGCTAAAATTAGCATGTTTAAAGTGATTTTCATGCTTCCAGGGGCTCGGGAAGTTAATTAAATACCATTTGGAGGCATTTAATGTTCGAGCAAAAACGGCTGATTTTCGACAAAAGAGATAACACCCCCCCATTACGTCATGCTTCAGAAATGTGGAAAATGGTCCGTTTTCAAATGTTTTATTTTTGAACGTCAGTTCACATTTGTAGGTGGATCATCAGTGTTAGAGCTAAAATTAGCATGTTTAAAGTGATTTTCATGCTTCCAGGGGCCCAAAACACAAGATTTATGGAATGGTTAAAAGTGCATGAAAATGGCCAATTTACTCACTCTGAGTTCTCAAAAAGGGTTTCTTCACCCCGGGAAGTTAATTAAATACCATTTGGAGGCATTTAATGTTCGAGCAAAAACGGCTGATTTTCGACAAAAGAGATAACACCCCCCCATTACGTCATGCTTCAGAAATGTGGAAAATGGTCCGTTTTCAAATGTTTTATTTTTGAACGTCAGTTCACATTTGTAGGTGGATCATCAGTGTTAGAGCTAAAATTAGCATGTTTAAAGTGATTTTCATGCTTCCAGGGGCTCGGGAAGTTAATTAAATACCATTTGGAGGCATTTAATGTTCGAGCAAAAACGGCTGATTTTCGACAAAAGAGATAACACCCCCCCATTACGTCATGCTTCAGAAATGTGGAAAATGGTCCGTTTTCAAATGTTTTATTTTTGAACGTCAGTTCACATTTGTAGGTGGATCATCTGTGTTAGAGCTAAAATTAGCATGTTTAAAGTGATTTTCATGCTTCCAGGGGCCCAAAACACAAGATTTATGGAATGGTTAAAAGTGCATGAAAATGGCCAATTTACTCACTCTGAGTTCTCAAAAAGGGTTTCTTCACCCCGGGAAGTTAATTAAATACCATTTGGAGGCATTTAATGTTCGAGCAAAAACGGCTGATTTTCGACAAAAGAGATAACACCCCCCCATTACGTCATGCTTCAGAAATGTGGAAAATGGTCCGTTTTCAAATGTTTTATTTTTGAACGTCAGTTCACATTTGTAGGTGGATCATCAGTGTTAGAGCTAAAATTAGCATGTTTAAAGTGATTTTCATGCTTCCAGGGGCCCAAAACACAAGATTTATGGAATGGTTAAAAGTGCATGAAAATGGCCAATTTACTCACTCTGAGTTCTCAAAAAGGGTTTCTTCACCCCGGGAAGTTAATTAAATACCATTTGGAGGCATTTAATGTTCGAGCAAAAACGGCTGATTTTCGACAAAAGAGATAACACCCCCCCATTACGTCATGCTTCAGAAATGTGGAAAATGGTCCGTTTTCAAATGTTTTATTTTTGAACGTCAGTTCACATTTGTAGGTGGATCATCAGTGTTAGAGCTAAAATTAGCATGTTTAAAGTGATTTTCATGCTTCCAGGGGCCCAAAACACAAGATTTATGGAATGGTTAAAAGTGCATGAAAATGGCCAATTTACTCACTCTGAGTTCTCAAAAAGGGTTTCTTCACCCCGGGAAGTTAATTAAATACCATTTGGAGGCATTTAATGTTCGAGCAAAAACGGCTGATTTTCGACAAAAGAGATAACACCCCCCCATTACGTCATGCTTCAGAAATGTGGAAAATGGTCCGTTTTCAAATGTTTTATTTTTGAACGTCAGTTCACATTTGTAGGTGGATCATCAGTGTTAGAGCTAAAATTAGCATGTTTAAAGTGATTTTCATGCTTCCAGGTGCCCAAACACACAAGATTTATGGAATGGTTAAAAGTGCATGAAAATGGCCAATTTACTCACTCTGAGTTCTCAAAAAGGGTTTCTTCACCCCGGGAAGTTAATTAAATACCATTTGGAGGCATTTAATGTTCGAGCAAAAACGGCTGATTTTCGACAAAAGAGATAACACCCCCCCATTACGTCATGCTTCAGAAATGTGGAAAATGGTCCGTTTTCAAATGTTTTATTTTTGAACGTCAGTTCACATTTGTAGGTGGATCATCAGTGTTAGAGCTAAAATTAGCATGTTTAAAGTGATTTTCATGCTTCCAGGGGCTCGGGAAGTTAATTAAATACCATTTGGAGGCATTTAATGTTCGAGCAAAAACGGCTGATTTTCGACAAAAGAGATAACACCCCCCCATTACGTCATGCTTCAGAAATGTGGAAAATGGTCCGTTTTCAAATGTTTTATTTTTGAACGTCAGTTCACATTTGTAGGTGGATCATCAGTGTTAGAGCTAAAATTAGCATGTTTAAAGTGATTTTCATGCTTCCAGGGGCTCGGGAAGTTAATTAAATACCATTTGGAGGCATTTAATGTTCGAGCAAAAACGGCTGATTTTCGACAAAAGAGATAACACCCCCCCATTACGTCATGCTTCAGAAATGTGGAAAATGGTCCGTTTTCAAATGTTTTATTTTTGAACGTCAGTTCACATTTGTAGGTGGATCATCAGTGTTAGAGCTAAAATTAGCATGTTTAAAGTGATTTTCATGCTTCCAGGGGCCCAAAACACAAGATTTATGGAATGGTTAAAAGTGCATGAAAATGGCCAATTTACTCACTCTGAGTTCTCAAAAAGGGTTTCTTCACCCCGGGAAGTTAATTAAATACCATTTGGAGGCATTTAATGTTCGAGCAAAAACGGCTGATTTTCGACAAAAGAGATAACACTCCCCCATTACGTCATGCTTCAGAAATGTGGAAAATGGTGCGTTTTCAAATGTTTTATTTTTGAACGTCAGTTCACATTTGTAGGTGGATCATCAGTGTTAGAGCTAAAATTAGCATGTTTAAAGTGATTTTCATGCTTCCAGGGGCCCAAAACACAAGATTTATGGAATGGTTAAAAGTGCATGAAAATGGCCAATTTACTCACTCTGAGTTCTCAAAAAGGGTTTCTTCACCCCGGGAAGTTAATTAAATACCATTTGGAGGCATTTAATGTTCGAGCAAAAACGGCTGATTTTCGACAAAAGAGATAACACCCCCCCCATTACGTCATGCTTCAGAAATGTGGAAAATGGTCCGTTTTCAAATGTTTTATTTTTGAACGTCAGTTCACATTTGTAGGTGGATCATCAGTGTTAGAGCTAAAATTAGCATGTTTAAAGTGATTTTCATGCTTCCAGGGGCTCGGGAAGTTAATTAAATACCATTTGGAGGCATTTAATGTTCGAGCAAAAACGGCTGATTTTCGACAAAAGAGATAACACCCCCCCATTACGTCATGCTTCAGAAATGTGGAAAATGGTCCGTTTTCAAATTGTTTATTTTTGAACGTCAGTTCACATTTGTAGGTGGATCATCAGTGTTAGAGCTAAAATTAGCATGTTTAAAGTGATTTTCATGCTTCCAGGGGCCCAAAACACAAGATTTATGGAATGGTTAAAAGTGCATGAAAATGGCCAATTTACTCACTCTGAGTTCTCAAAAAGGGTTTCTTCACCCCGGGAAGTTAATTAAATACCATTTGGAGGCATTTAATGTTCGAGCAAAAACGGCTGATTTTCGACAAAAGAGATAACACCCCCCCATTACGTCATGCTTCAGAAATGTGGAAAATGGTCCGTTTTCAAATGTTTTATTTTTGAACGTCAGTTCACATTTGTAGGTGGATCATCAGTGTTAGAGCTAAAATTAGCATGTTTAAAGTGATTTTCATGCTTCCAGGGGCCCAAAACACAAGATTTATGGAATGGTTAAAAGTGCATGAAAATGCCCAATTTACTCACTCTGAGTTCTCAAAAAGGGTTTCTTCACCCCGGGAAGTTAATTAAATACCATTTGGAGGCATTTAATGTTCGAGCAAAAACGGCTGATTTTCGACAAAAGAGATAACACCCCCCCATTACGTCATGCTTCAGAAATGTGGAAAATGGTCCGTTTTCAAATGTTTTATTTTTGAACGTCAGTTCACATTTGTAGGTGGATCATCAGTGTTAGAGCTAAAATTAGCATGTTTAAAGTGATTTTCATGCTTCCAGGGGCTCGGGAAGTTATCTAAATAACATTTGGAGGCATTTAATGTTCGAGCAAAAACGGCTGATTTTCGACAAAAGAGATAACACCCCCCCATTACGTCATGCTTCAGAAATGTGGAAAATGGTCCGTTTTCAAATGTTTTATTTTTGAACGTCAGTTCACATTTGTAGGTGGATCATCAGTGTTAGAGCTAAAATTAGCATGTTTAAAGTGATTTTCATGCTTCCAGGGGCCCAAAACACAAGATTTATGGAATGGTTAAAAGTGCATGAAAATGGCCAATTTACTCACTCTGAGTTCTCAAAAAGGGTTTCTTCACCCCGGGAAGTTAATTAAATACCATTTGGAGGCATTTAATGTTCGAGCAAAAACGGCTGATTTTCAACAAAAGAGATAACACCCCCCCATTACGTCATGCTTCAGAAATGTGGAAAATGGTCCGTTTTCAAATGTTTTATTTTTGAACGTCAGTTCACATTTGTAGGTGGATCATCAGTGTTAGAGCTAAAATTAGCATGTTTAAAGTGATTTTCATGCTTCCAGGGGCTCGGGAAGTTAATTAAATACCATTTGGAGGCATTTAATGTTCGAGCAAAAACGGCTGATTTTCGACAAAAGAGATAACACCCCCCCATTACGTCATGCTTCAGAAATGTGGAAAATGGTCCGTTTTCAAATGTTTTATTTTTGAACGTCAGTTCACATTTGTAGGTGGATCATCAGTGTTAGAGCTAAAATTAGCATGTTTAAAGTGATTTTCATGCTTCCAGGGGCCCAAAACACAAGATTTATGGAATGGTTAAAAGTGCATGAAAATGGCCAATTTACTCACTCTGAGTCCTCAAAAAGGGTTTCTTCACCCCGGGAAGTTAATTAAATACCATTTGGAGGCATTTAATGTT
This sequence comes from Lissotriton vulgaris, assembly GCF_964263255.1. Taxonomy (NCBI): domain Eukaryota; kingdom Metazoa; phylum Chordata; class Amphibia; order Caudata; family Salamandridae; genus Lissotriton; species Lissotriton vulgaris. The sequence goes on from NW_028250171.1 coordinate 71,415, forward strand.
CGAGCAAAAACGGCTGATTTTCGACAAAAGAGATAACACCCCCCCATTACGTCATGCTTCAGAAATGTGGAAAATGGTCCGTTTTCAAATGTTTTATTTTTGAACGTCAGTTCACATTTGTAGGTGGATCATCAGTGTTAGAGCTAAAATTAGCATGTTTAAAGTGATTTTCATGCTTCCAGGGGCCCAAAACACAAGATTTATGGAATGGTTAAAAGTGCATGAAAATGGCCAATTTACTCACTCTGAGTTCTCAAAAAGGGTTTCTTCACCCCGGGAAGTTAATTAAATACCATTTGGAGGCATTTAATGTTCGAGCAAAAACGGCTGATTTTCGACAAAAGAGATAACACCCCCCCATTACGTCATGCTTCAGAAATGTGGAAAATGGTCCGTTTTCAAATGTTTTATTTTTGAACGTCAGTTCACATTTGTAGGTGGATCATCAGTGTTAGAGCTAAAATTAGCATGTTTAAAGTGATTTTCATGCTTCCAGGGGCTCGGGAAGTTAATTAAATACCATTTGGAGGCATTTAATGTTCGAGCAAAAACGGCTGATTTTCGACAAAAGAGATAACACCCCCCCATTACGTCATGCTTCAGAAATGTGGAAAATGGTCCGTTTTCAAATGTTTTATTTTTGAACGTCAGTTCACATTTGTAGGTGGATCATCAGTGTTAGAGCTAAAATTAGCATGTTTAAAGTGATTTTCATGCTTCCAGGGGCCCAAAACACAAGATTTATGGAATGGTTAAAAGTGCATGAAAATGGCCAATTTACTCACTCTGAGTTCTCAAAAAGGGTTTCTTCACCCCGGGAAGTTAATTAAATACCATTTGGAGGCATTTAATGTTCGAGCAAAAACGGCTGATTTTCGACAAAAGAGATAACACCCCCCCATTACGTCATGCTTCAGAAATGTGGAAAATGGTCTGTTTTCAAATGTTTTATTTTTGAACGTCAGTTCACATTTGTAGGTGGATCATCAGTGTTAGAGCTAAAATTAGCATGTTTAAAGTGATTTTCATGCTTCCAGGGGCCCAAAACACAAGATTTATGGAATGGTTAAAAGTGCATGAAAATGGCCAATTTACTCACTCTGAGTTCTCAAAAAGGGTTTCTTCACCCCGGGAAGTTAATTAAATACCATTTGGAGGCATTTAATGTTCGAGCAAAAACGGCTGATTTTCGACAAAAGAGATAACACCCCCCCATTACGTCATGCTTCAGAAATGTGGAAAATGGTCCGTTTTCAAATGTTTTATTTTTGAACGTCAGTTCACATTTGTAGGTGGATCATCAGTGTTAGAGCTAAAATTAGCATGTTTAAAGTGATTTTCATGCTTCCAGGGGCTCGGGAAGTTATCTAAATACCATTTGGAGGCATTTAATGTTCGAGCAAAAACGGCTGATTTTCGACAAAAGAGATAACACCCCCCCATTACGTCATGCTTCAGAAATGTGGAAAATGGTCCGTTTTCAAATGTTTTATTTTTGAACGTCAGTTCACATTTGTAGGTGGATCATCAGTGTTAGAGCTAAAATTAGCATGTTTAAAGTGATTTTCATGCTTCCAGGGGCCCAAAACACAAGATTTATGGAATGGTTAAAAGTGCATGAAAATGGCCAATTTACTCACTCTGAGTTCTCAAAAAGGGTTTCTTCACCCCGGGAAGTTAATTAAATACCATTTGGAGGCATTTAATGTTCGAGCAAAAACGGCTGATTTTCGACAAAAGAGATAACTCCCCCCCATTACGTCATGCTTCAGAAATGTGGAAAATGGTCCGTTTTCAAATGTTTTATTTTTGAACGTCAGTTCACATTTGTAGGTGGATCATCAGTGTTAGAGCTAAAATTAGCATGTTTAAAGTGATTTTCATGCTTCCAGGGGCTCGGGAAGTTAATTAAATACCATTTGGAGGCATTTAATGTTCGAGCAAAAACGGCTGATTTTCGACAAAAGAGATAACACCCCCCCATTACGTCATGCTTCAGAAATGTGGAAAATGGTCCGTTTTCAAATGTTTTATTTTTGAACGTCAGTTCACATTTGTAGGTGGATCATCAGTGTTAGAGCTAAAATTAGCATGTTTAAAGTGATTTTCATGCTTCCAGGGGCTCGGGAAGTTAATTAAATACCATTTGGAGGCATTTAATGTTCGAGCAAAAATGGCTGATTTTCGACAAAAGAGATAACACCCCCCCATTACGTCATGCTTCAGAAATGTGGAAAATGGTCCGTTTTCAAATGTTTTATTTTTGAACGTCAGTTCACATTTGTAGGTGGATCATCAGTGTTAGAGCTAAAATTAGCATGTTTAAAGTGATTTTCATGCTTCCAGGGGCCCAAAACACAAGATTTATGGAATGGTTAAAAGTGCATGAAAATGGCCAATTTACTCACTCTGAGTTCTCAAAAAGGGTTTCTTCACCCCGGGAAGTTAATTAAATACCATTTGGAGGCATTTAATGTTCGAGCAAAAACGGCTGATTTTCGACAAAAGAGATAACACCCCCCCATTACGTCATGCTTCAGAAATGTGGAAAATGGTCCGTTTTCAAATGTTTTATTTTGAACGTCAGTTCACATTTGTAGGTGGATCATCAGTGTTAGAGCTAAAATTAGCATGTTTAAAGTGATTTTCATGCTTCCAGGGGCCCAAAACACAAGATTTATGGAATGGTTAAAAGTGCATGAAAATGGCCAATTTACTCACTCTGAGTTCTCAAAAAGGGTTTCTTCACCCCGGGAAGTTAATTAAATACCATTTGGAGGCATTTAATGTTCGAGCAAAAACGGCTGATTTTCGACAAAAGAGATAACACCCCCCCATTACGTCATGCTTCAGAAATGTGGAAAATGGTCCGTTTTCAAATGTTTTATTTTTGAACGTCAGTTCACATTTGTAGGTGGATCATCAGTGTTAGAGCTAAAATTAGCATGTTTAAAGTGATTTTCATGCTTCCAGGGGCCCAAAACACAAGATTTATGGAATGGTTAAAAGTGCATGAAAATGGCCAATTTACTCACTCTGAGTTCTCAAAAAGGGTTTCTTCACCCCGGGAAGTTAATTAAATACCATTTGGAGGCATTTAATGTTCGAGCAAAAACGGCTGATTTTCGACAAAAGAGATAACACCCCCCCATTACGTCATGCTTCAGAAATGTGGAAAATGGTCCGTTTTCAAATGTTTTATTTTTGAACGTCAGTTCACATTTGTAGGTGGATCATCAGTGTTAGAGCTAAAATTAGCATGTTTAAAGTGATTTTCATGCTTCCAGGGGCCCAAAACACAAGATTTATGGAATGGTTAAAAGTGCATGAAAATGGCCAATTTACTCACTCTGAGTTCTCAAAAAGGGTTTCTTCACCCCGGGAAGTTAATTAAATACCATTTGGAGGCATTTAATGTTCGAGCAAAAACGGCTGATTTTCGACAAAAGAGATAACACCCCCCCATTACGTCATGCTTCAGAAATGTGGAAAATGGTCCGTTTTCAAATGTTTTATTTTTGAACGTCAGTTCACATTTGTAGGTGGATCATCAGTGTTAGAGCTAAAATTAGCATGTTTAAAGTGATTTTCATGCTTCCAGGGGCTCGGGAAGTTAATTAAATACCATTTGGAGGCATTTAATGTTCGAGCAAAAACGGCTGATTTTCGACAAAAGAGATAACACCCCCCCATTACGTCATGCTTCAGAAATGTGGAAAATGGTCCGTTTTCAAATGTTTTATTTTTGAACGTCAGTTCACATTTGTAGGTGGATCATCAGTGTTAGAGCTAAAATTAGCATGTTTAAAGTGATTTTCATGCTTCCAGGGGCCCAAAACACAAGATTTATGGAATGGTTAAAAGTGCATGAAAATGGCCAATTTACTCACTCTGAGTTCTCAAAAAGGGTTTCTTCACCCCGGGAAGTTAATTAAATACCATTTGGAGGCATTTAATGTTCGAGCAAAAACGGCTGATTTTCGACAAAAGAGATAACACCCCCCCATTACGTCATGCTTCAGAAATGTGGAAAATGGTCCGTTTTCAAATGTTTTATTTTTGAACGTCAGTTCACATTTGTAGGTGGATCATCAGTGTTAGAGCTAAAATTAGCATGTTTAAAGTGATTTTCATGCTTCCAGGGGCTCGGGAAGTTAATTAAATACCATTTGGAGGCATTTAATGTTCGAGCAAAAACGGCTGATTTTCGACAAAAGAGATAACACCCCCCCATTACGTCATGCTTCAGAAATGTGGAAAATGGTCCGTTTTCAAATGTTTTATTTTTGAACGTCAGTTCACATTTGTAGGTGGATCATCAGTGTTAGAGCTAAAATTAGCATGTTTAAAGTGATTTTCATGCTTCCAGGGGCCCAAAACACAAGATTTATGGAATGGTTAAAAGTGCATGAAAATGGCCAATTTACTCACTCTGAGTTCTCAAAAAGGGTTTCTTCACCCCGGGAAGTTAATTAAATACCATTTGGAGGCATTTAATGTTCGAGCAAAAACGGCTGATTTTCGACAAAAGAGATAACACCCCCCCATTACGTCATGCTTCAGAAATGTGGAAAATGGTCCGTTTTCAAATGTTTTATTTTTGAACGTCAGTTCACATTTGTAGGTGGATCATCAGTGTTAGAGCTAAAATTAGCATGTTTAAAGTGATTTTCATGCTTCCAGGGGCCCAAAACACAAGATTTATGGAATGGTTAAAAGTGCATGAAAATGGCCAATTTACTCACTCTGAGTTCTCAAAAAGGGTTTCTTCACCCCGGGAAGTTAATTAAATACCATTTGGAGGCATTTAATGTTCGAGCAAAAACGGCTGATTTTCGACAAAAGAGATAACACCCCCCATTACGTCATGCTTCAGAAATGTGGAAAATGGTCCGTTTTCAAATGTTTTATTTTTGAACGTCAGTTCACATTTGTAGGTGGATCATCAGTGTTAGAGCTAAAATTAGCATGTTTAAAGTGATTTTCATGCTTCCAGGGGCCCAAAACACAAGATTTATGGAATGGTTAAAAGTGCATGAAAATGGCCAATTTACTCACTCTGAGTTCTCAAAAAGGGTTTCTTCACCCCGGGAAGTTAATTAAATACCATTTGGAGGCATTTAATGTTCGAGCAAAAACGGCTGATTTTCGACAAAAGAGATAACACCCCCCCATTACGTCATGCTTCAGAAATGTGGAAAATGGTCCGTTTTCAAATGTTTTATTTTTGAACGTCAGTTCACATTTGTAGGTGGATCATCAGTGTTAGAGCTAAAATTAGCATGTTTAAAGTGATTTTCATGCTTCCAGGGGCTCGGGAAGTTAATTAAATACCATTTGGAGGCATTTAATGTTCGAGCAAAAACGGCTGATTTTCGACAAAAGAGATAACACCCCCCCATTACGTCATGCTTCAGAAATGTGGAAAATGGTCCGTTTTCAAATGTTTTATTTTTGAACGTCAGTTCACATTTGTAGGTGGATCATCAGTGTTAGAGCTAAAATTAGCATGTTTAAAGTGATTTTCATGCTTCCAGGGGCTCGGGAAGTTAATTAAATACCATTTGGAGGCATTTAATGTTCGAGCAAAAACGGCTGATTTTCGACAAAAGAGATAACACCCCCCCATTACGTCATGCTTCAGAAATGTGGAAAATGGTCCGTTTTCAAATGTTTTATTTTGAACGTCAGTTCACATTTGTAGGTGGATCATCAGTGTTAGAGCTAAAATTAGCATGTTTAAAGTGATTTTCATGCTTCCAGGGGCCCAAAACACAAGATTTATGGAATGGTTAAAAGTGCATGAAAATGGCCAATTTACTCACTCTGAGTTCTCAAAAAGGGTTTCTTCACCCCGGGAAGTTAATTAAATACCATTTGGAGGCATTTAATGTTCGAGCAAAAACGGCTGATTTTCGACAAAAGAGATAACACCCCCCCATTACGTCATGCTTCAGAAATGTGGAAAAAGGTCCGTTTTCAAATGTTTTATTTTTGAACGTCAGTTCACATTTGTAGGTGGATCATCAGTGTTAGAGCTAAAATTAGCATGTTTAAAGTGATTTTCATGCTTCCAGGGGCTCGGGAAGTTAATTAAATACCATTTGGAGGCATTTAATGTTCGAGCAAAAACGGCTGATTTTCGACAAAAGAGATAACACCCCCCCATTACGTCATGCTTCAGAAATGTGGAAAATGGTCCGTTTTCAAATGTTTTATTTTTGAACGTCAGTTCACATTTGTAGGTGGATCATCAGTGTTAGAGCTAAAATTAGCATGTTTAAAGTGATTTTCATGCTTCCAGGGGCCCAAAACACAAATTTATGGAATGGTTAAAAGTGCATGAAAATGGCCAATTTACTCACTCTGAGTTCTCAAAAAGGGTTTCTTCACCCCGGGAAGTTAATTAAATACCATTTGGAGGCATTTAATGTTCGAGCAAAAACGGCTGATTTTCGACAAAAGAGATAACACCCCCCCATTACGTCATGCTTCAGAAATGTGGAAAATGGTCCGTTTTCAAATGTTTTATTTTTGAACGTCAGTTCACATTTGTAGGTGGATCATCAGTGTTAGAGCTAAAATTAGCATGTTTAAAGTGATTTTCATGCTTCCAGGGGCCCAAAACACAAGATTTATGGAATGGTTAAAAGTGCATGAAAATGGCCAATTTACTCACTCTGAGTTCTCAAAAAGGGTTTCTTCACCCCGGGAAGTTAATTAAATACCATTTGGAGGCATTTAATGTTCGAGCAAAAACGGCTGATTTTCGACAAAAGAGATAACACCCCCCATTACGTCATGCTTCAGAAATGTGGAAAATGGTCCGTTTTCAAATGTTTTATTTTTGAACGTCAGTTCACATTTGTAGGTGGATCATCAGTGTTAGAGCTAAAATTAGCATGTTTAAAGTGATTTTCATGCTTCCAGGGGCCCAAAACACAAGATTTATGGAATGGTTAAAAGTGCATGAAAATGGCCAATTTACTCACTCTGAGTTCTCAAAAAGGGTTTCTTCACCCCGGGAAGTTAATTAAATACCATTTGGAGGCATTTAATGTTCGAGCAAAAACGGCTGATTTTCGACAAAAGAGATAACACCCCCCCATTACGTCATGCTTCAGAAATGTGGAAAATGGTCCGTTTTCAAATGTTTTATTTTTGAACGTCAGTTCACATTTGTAGGTGGATCATCAGTGTTAGAGCTAAAATTAGCATGTTTAAAGTGATTTTCATGCTTCCAGGTGCCCAAAACACAAGATTTATGGAATGGTTAAAAGTGCATGAAAATGGCCAATTTACTCACTCTGAGTTCTCAAAAAGGGTTTCTTCACCCCGGGAAGTTAATTAAATACCATTTGGAGGCATTTAATGTTCGAGCAAAAACGGCTGATTTTCGACAAAAGAGATAACACCCCCCCATTACGTCATGCTTCAGAAATGTGGAAAATGGTCCGTTTTCAAATGTTTTATTTTTGAACGTCAGTTCACATTTGTAGGTGGATCATCAGTGTTAGAGCTAAAATTAGCATGTTTAAAGTGATTTTCATGCTTCCAGGGGCTCGGGAAGTTAATTAAATACCATTTGGAGGCATTTAATGTTCGAGCAAAAACGGCTGATTTTCGACAAAAGAGATAACACCCCCCCATTACGTCATGCTTCAGAAATGTGGAAAATGGTCCGTTTTCAAATGTTTTATTTTTGAACGTCAGTTCACATTTGTAGGTGGATCATCAGTGTTAGAGCTAAAATTAGCATGTTTAAAGTGATTTTCATGCTTCCAGGGGCTCGGGAAGTTAATTAAATACCATTTGGAGGCATTTAATGTTCGAGCAAAAACGGCTGATTTTCGACAAAAGAGATAACACCCCCCCATTACGTCATGCTTCAGAAATGTGGAAAATGGTCCATTTTCAAATGTTTTATTTTTGAACGTCAGTTCACATTTGTAGGTGGATCATCAGTGTTAGAGCTAAAATTAGCATGTTTAAAGTGATTTTCATGCTTCCAGGGGCCCAAAACACAAGATTTATGGAATGGTTAAAAGTGCATGAAAATGGCCAATTTACTCACTCTGAGTTCTCAAAAAGGGTTTCTTCACCCCGGGAAGTTAATTAAATACCATTTGGAGGCATTTAATGTTCGAGCAAAAACGGCTGATTTTCGACAAAAGAGATAACACCCCCCCATTACGTCATGCTTCAGAAATGTGGAAAATGGTCCGTTTTCAAATGTTTTATTTTTGAACGTCAGTTCACATTTGTAGGTGGATCATCAGTGTTAGAGCTAAAATTAGCATGTTTAAAGTGATTTTCATGCTTCCAGGGGCCCAAAACACAAGATTTATGGAATGGTTAAAAGTGCATGAAAATGGCCAATTTACTCACTCTGAGTTCTCAAAAAGGGTTTCTTCACCCCGGGAAGTTAATTAAATACCATTTGGAGGCATTTAATGTTCGAGCAAAAACGGCTGATTTTCGACAAAAGAGATAACACCCCCCCATTACGTCATGCTTCAGAAATGTGGAAAATGGTCCGTTTTCAAATGTTTTATTTTTGAACGTCAGTTCACATTTGTAGGTGGATCATCAGTGTTAGAGCTAAAATTAGCATGTTTAAAGTGATTTTCATGCTTCCAGGGGCTCGGGAAGTTAATTAAATACCATTTGGAGGCATTTAATGTTCGAGCAAAAACGGCTGATTTTCGACAAAAGAGATAACACCCCCCCATTACGTCATGCTTCAGAAATGTGGAAAATGGTCCGTTTTCAAATGTTTTATTTTTGAACGTCAGTTCACATTTGTAGGTGGATCATCAGTGTTAGAGCTAAAATTAGCATGTTTAAAGTGATTTTCATGCTTCCAGGGGCCCAAAACACAAGATTTATGGAATGGTTAAAAGTGCATGAAAATGGCCAATTTACTCACTCTGAGTTCTCAAAAAGGGTTTCTTCACCCCGGGAAGTTAATTAAATACCATTTGGAGGCATTTAATGTTCGAGCAAAAACGGCTGATTTTCGACAAAAGAGATAACACCCCCCATTACGTCATGCTTCAGAAATGTGGAAAATGGTCCGTTTTCAAATGTTTTATTTTTGAACGTCAGTTCACATTTGTAGGTGGATCATCAGTGTTAGAGCTAAAATTAGCATGTTTAAAGTGATTTTCATGCTTCCAGGGGCCCAAAACACAAGATTTATGGAATGGTTAAAAGTGCATGAAAATGGCCAATTTACTCACTCTGAGTTCTCAAAAAGGGTTTCTTCACCCCGGGAAGTTAATTAAATACCATTTGGAGGCATTTAATGTTCGAGCAAAAACGGCTGATTTTCGACAAAAGAGATAACACCCCCCATTACGTCATGCTTCAGAAATGTGGAAAATGGTCCGTTTTCAAATGTTTTATTTTGAACGTCAGTTCACATTTGTAGGTGGATCATCAGTGTTAGAGCTAAAATTAGCATGTTTAAAGTGATTTTCATGCTTCCAGGGGCTCGGGAAGTTAATTAAATACCATTTGGAGGCATTTAATGTTCGAGCAAAAACGGCTGATTTTCGACAAAAGAGATAACACCCCCCCATTACGTCATGCTTCAGAAATGTGGAAAATGGTCCGTTTTCAAATGTTTTATTTTTGAACGTCAGTTCACATTTGTAGGTGGATCATCAGTGTTAGAGCTAAAATTAGCATGTTTAAAGTGATTTTCATGCTTCCAGGGGCCCAAAACACAAGATTTATGGAA
>NW_028250172.1:0-69184 GCF_964263255.1 Lissotriton vulgaris
GCTAAAGAAAAGGGGGGCCAATCGGCCCCCCACGCACACATGGCGGGGCCCAGCCCCTCCCCTCTCTCGCCGATCCCTTCATGGTTGCGCGTCACTGCCCTTGCCCCGGAAGTAGTTTTGCACTTCCGGGCCGGGGGGGGGGGGCGGGACCGCAGCTAGGAAGGGGTTAAGAGCCTGGGCAGCGAGGGAAGCGGCCTCTTTGTGCCCGCGCTTCCCAGGCTCGCTCCTCGCCCCACCGTGGGGCAGTTTAATTTTCTCATTTATTTTTCAGGTGTTCCAGCATCCGAGGAGAAATGAATTTTGTGGTGATTGCGGAGAGCCGTGGGAAGCTGAGGACACGGAGAGCAAGTCGGGTTTGCGATCGAGCCGATTGGGAGCGGAGGCACCAAGGGACCGTACGCGGGCTCAGAGGATCGCAGGAGTTTTGGAGCGGAGGCACCCGGGACCCTGCGTGAGCACAGAGGGGCTACGTTATTGTCGGGCACCAGCGCGACACGAGGTATTGTGCGGGGCAGGTGGGGGCTCGGCAGTGCGGCAGCTGATCCAAGTAATTGGATCCGGGGAGTGCAGGGCGCTGCCTGGCGGTTCAAATTAAGGAGCTAGCGTGCGGGGCAAGCGGGGACTCCCCAGCATAGCAAAAGCGGTCCCACGAAGCGTGGGCTTCAGTGGCGCGAGGGCGAGAGGCGGGGCAGGGATTTCTGGGCCTCTCCTCCGGTCGCGCATTTTAGAAAACATTCGGGGTTAATTGGGTGACGCCTGTGAGCAGCATACGGGCGAGTTTGTTTAGTTAAGCAGGGTAATCAAGGGCACTGAGTGGAACGGAGACCAGAGGGGTTACTAAACTGGAAAACGAACGCTGAGCAGGCTTTGGGTTTGTTAATGCCCTGCTACTGAAGGGGCAAAAAATTGAGATCTTTTTTTTGTAATTTTACAGCTGGTTTTTCCTAATTGGAATTATTTTCACAGTCATTCAGGGTATACTGTAAATCGAGTGGGCATTTGATTTAATGAGCAACGGATGGTTGACATAAGCTATCTGGGTATGAACTATCTCTGCTCCTGGATGTTTCGAATAGCCATTTGTTTTAATATGCAAAGTCTGATGTATGCATAATCTTGCTGGGTGCTCATTTAACCGTACCTCATTGGTTCATTATTCTGTGGCAATAGGCTATGTGCCGGGGTTGTATTTTCTAAATACAACAGTGTTTGTACAGTTGCGTACTACGGAGTGTTTGTTGGGTCGTAACTGGGACGGGAAGTTTCCCACGTATGATTAGCCACAATTGGAATTTTAACGTAATTTTATATTTATAGGAGCTAAAGGCTAGGATCCCTGCCGGGTGACGGTGGAACTCAGCTCGTGCGCCTCCAACTGGGTCAGGTACGGAGCAGGGTGTGCTCATAAGTAAACTATTGTGCTATCTAGGTGAAGAGCACTATGTCTGCGAGAGGGGGCCAAGAAATGCGAGCGTGGAATTGATGTTTCAAAAAATGATGCGCAGAATGTCAGCAATGGATAAGCGACTGGGGAAAGTGGACAAGTTGGGTAAGACCGTGGCGGAATTGGGAGCAAGGGTGGATGCTCAGGCCGGCCCACCTGGAAGGCCTAAGCGGACAATAGTGCCCCCCAAACCAAGGGGTGAGTTTGTAACACCACCCAAACGGGCAAGAAATAAGAAGGTGGTGAGTCGACCACCGAGGTCCGGGGACGGTGGGGGGTCTCCAAGTCCAACTCCCAATGTACCGCCAGTTACACCTAACTCTCCAACTCCTACCCCTCAGGCCCCGGCGGGTGTCCCGGCCCCTGTCCCTCAGATTCCAGTGGCTGTGCCAGTAGCGCCGGTTATGCCACCACCCACTCCAGTCCCCCTGGGTGTCCCGCCACTAGGCGCACCTGCAAGTAGCCCTGTACCGAGTGTTGTTCCCCCGGTTCTTCCCGCGCTGGGACCAATGCCAACAGAATTAGCGGCACAGATAGCAGCAGTGCTGCCTTGGTTGGGAGTTGAGGGAGTGTTGCCGGCCACAACAAACCTCACAGCTGCCCAACAAACATTGGTCGCTCAGATATTGTTGGCTAGTGGTCGGGGCAGCACGCCGGGGGCACCAATTTGTCCTCAAACAGGTCCAGCGAGCAATGGGGGAGCAGCCAAGACCGTGGAAGCAACACTACCCAACGACAATGGTAAGGAGGTTGCCCTGCCAGTGCTGGGTGGGGGCGCGATTCCCTCCAGGGGGGAGTGCCTAGCGCAGCATGTATTGCAAAGTGTGAAGGAGTTGATTGGGGCTGACAAATATGTTAATATTTTTTCACTGCTGATTGACAACAGGGAATGGGAATATGCAAAATCACAGAAGGATATGATGTTGTCTAGTGAATGGAGATCACAACTGCACAAATTTAGGGTGGAGGAGACTATCATTTATTGGGTCAGGGCTTTTTCAGTGTATAGTGCAGTGATTGGGGAATGTTTCCCAGGTATGCAAGCGGTTAAGGTCTGCTATCAGAGCAGGATCACAATGTACCATGAGAATCATGGGGGGGACGCGTGGAAAGAATATGATATAGCTTTCAGGAAATCTAGGGAGTTCAACAAATCTTTGGCATGGGACAAGGTTGATTCCATTTCTTGGCATTCCCAATTTGAGAAGGGTCAGGGCGCAAGCACTAGCGCTGCCTGGAACAAAGGTTATTCCCCCCAAGCCCCAACAGCCCTTTCAGCAGCCCTTTCGACCAGCGCAGGGCGGGGAGGCAGGCCTTAAAACCAGAGGCAGTGCAGGCGGGAAAGGGGTGTGCTGGGATTTCAACAGACGGACATGCAACAGGGCACCGGGCACTTGCAAATTTAGGCACGCGTTCAATTTATGCGGCCACTCTTCCCACCCAGAGACAACATGCCCGGCAAAAACCAATGGTAATAGGGGAAGGAAGAAACCAGAATAACAAGATACATCCCATTATGGCGCATTCCCCTATTCTTTTGACGGCTATGATCCCCTGGCTCAACAGGTATCCTAACCACACTTCTGCAAGATTGTTACAAGAGGGTTTCACGCATGGTTTCCAAATTCCACCTGGGGTGTTTATATCGGGACACCGCAGTGCAGGAACCAGTTGTCAGTTCTGTCCAATCCCACGCTGGTAGCGAAGAAAATAGAGAAGGAGCTGCGCTTAGGTAGGGTAGCGGGGCCTTTTCATGTCATTCCTACACAGAATTTTGTCTGCTCACCTTTGGGTGTGGAACCAAAGAAGGAGAAGAGCGAGTATAGGCTCATACACAATTTGTCGGCACCTAAGGGCCTATCTTTGAATGATGCAATAGATGAGTCGATTTGTAGTGTTAAATATGCGTCCTTTGATCAGGCAGCGGATATGTTGAGGAGTTTAGGCTCTGGGGCACTGATGGCCAAATCAGATATTGAGTCAGCCTTTAGACTGCTCCCAGTGCATCTGGCAGACCAGCGCCTCTTGGGTTTCTCCTTTGAAGGTAAATACTACATGGATAAGTGCATGCCCATGGGCTGTTCCATTTCATGTGCATATTTCGAACAGTTCAGCTCCTTTCTAGAATGGGCCTTGAGACAATCTACAGGTCACCAATATGTCATGCATTACCTTGACGATTTTCTTTTCCTGGGTCCGGCGGGATCACTGGAGTGTGCGTCGGCATTGCAGGAATTTTGCGTGCTCATGCGTACCTTCGGGGTCCCCCTGGCACAGGGGAAAACGGTAGGGCCATTGACGTGCTTAGAATTCTTGGGAATTGAACTGGATTCAGTAGAAGGCTGTTTTAGATTACCAACAGAAAAGATCCACAAATTCAAGGCAACTCTAGAACTATGCTTGCAGTCAAAGAAAGTTACCCTACAACTGTTACAGCAGACAGTGGGTCAGTTAAACTTTGCATTGAGAGTAATTCCCATGGCACGCCCGTTTTCCCGCTCAATTGCACAAGCCATGAGGGGTCTGCGGGAAAAACATCACCGTACACGGCTATCTGTTGAGGTTCACCAGGACATGCGGATATGGATTGCATTTCTGGAGGACTTCAATGGCAGAGTGCTGTGGGGTGCCCCCACGCTGTCCTCTGATGACTTGGGTTTATGGACTGACGCGGCAGGCAGTGTGGGGTTTGGTGCAATCCTCGGCAGGAAGTGGGTGGCTCAAAAGTGGCCCGCCTGGTGGGAAGAGAGCGGGCTGACTACTAACATTGGGTTCCTCAAGCTCTTCCCAATCTGGGTGGCATTGAAAGTGTGGCCTGAGGATTTGGCCAACCGCTCTGTGATTTTCTGGTCAGATAACATGACCGTGGTTGAATCCAGCAATCAACAAGCGGCGAGGTGTCATTCATACTGCGCCTGATGAAAGAGATTGTGCTGTGTTGCATGACATTGAATATACATTTCAGGGCCAAACATGTCCCAGGGGTTTTAAACAATGCAGCCGATGCCCTTTCTCGCTTTAAGATGCAGGTATTCAGGGATCACATGCCGGAGGCAGAGGCATCCCCAGCCCATTTCCCATCGACTCTCTGGCAGATTGGTGCCCCCAGCTACATGACCTCGTGGCAGCCAGCCTAGCACCCAAGACAAGGACAGCTTACGAAGGGGCGTTCAAGTCTTACTGTAACTTTCTGGGTCAGGGTTGGGAACGCGAGTGGAAATTAGAAGCTAGTTTCAACAGGTACATGAGCGCTTTACACAAGGGAGGGCCCACAGCGGCGACAGCTAGCAGACACAAAGCAGCAGTCTCCGTTTTCGCACGTGCCAAGGGAGTAAAGGATCCTACTAACAGCTTCCTAGTTCAGAAAGCGTTGAAGGGATGGCGGCGCTTGCAGGCACCTTCCACAGATGCTAGGAAACCGATTTTTTAGGTTTTGAGCGGTTGTCAGCAGTTCTCCTTGCCCTGCCTGACACATGTAGCTCTATGGCCGAAGTGGGATTATTTAGAGCCGCTTTTTCTTTGGCATTTTATGGGGCTTTCAGGGTAGGCGAACTGGTGGCAGCCAGCAAACTGGATAGTGTAGGCGGCCTTCAGCTGCATGATGTCAGCATAAGGGGCGACACAATGCGGATTAACATTAGGAAATCCAAGACTGATCAGGAAGCTAGGGGCCAAAGCTTGGTATTACACCGGGCACAGAACAACCTGTGCTGCCCGGTGACACATGTGGAGGAATTGATTAGGCAGCGGGCACCGGAGTCTAGGGGAGCATTGCTAATGCATAGGGACGGTACCCCACTGACCAGGTTTCAGTTTCAAAGAGTACTAGCCATGAGTATGGCCAAGGCAGGTTATAACCACAAAGAATTTGCGACACACTCCTTCTGGATTGGGGCAGCCACAGAAGCAACGGCTCGAGGGTTGAAGACAAATAGTGTTCAAAGGATTGGGAGGTGGTCCTCTAATGCCTATAAGCATTACGTGCGGTTGCACATGTTGTGAGAGCAGCTGCCACTTTGTGTGTCTCACGCCTGCTGTTTTTTGTCTGGTTATTTACAGTTTCTCAGGCCTGCGACGCAGGACGGAAATTGCCCAAGGATCATCGCAACAATCCATCAACACCACGGAAATGCCAGGAGGACGCAAAGAAGACTTTGGTAGTTTGGGTAGTAGGACACTCATATGTAAAACGTGCTAACCCTATTTTTCTTGCAGGAGCGGGTAGACGGAGGGCAGAGAGCGGGGGTTGTATGGTCTCCTTTCATGGCAGGGATGGGCTTCGCCTCAATCAGCTTAGGGACTATAAATACTGATTTACTCAGAAGACATACCTCACCTCCTTCTGCGGTGATCCTACATCTTGGGGGAACGATTTCGCGGATCTGGGGAGAAGGGTCCTCCTGGAAGAAATCATATCAGCAGCGGGGTGGCTGGCAAAACGGTTGCCAGGTATCACAATTGTATGGTCACAGCTGATACCGAGACTGCACTGGAGAGGGGGGGACTCAGTCAGCGCGTTGAATCACTCGGTAAAGAGGGTCAACAACAAGCTAGACAAGCTATTCCGAACTCCGGTCTTACAGACCATACCTCATGGGTGCATCTGGGGAGAACAGTTCTATGTGCGAGATGGGGTACATTTAACAGAGGCTGGGAATGCCCTATTCATGAGGAACATCTTAGCATGGGTAGAGGTCTTTGCGAGGAGGATATGACCTTTGGCAGTGTAGTCTTTGGGGGGGGGGGGCCAGATAGTCGGTCAACTATGCTGGCCTGTGGCGGTAAGGTCATAATCGGTGAGCAGCAATTTAAGGTCCTTAGGGGGGAGCAGTCTCATGCACGAAAGGGGCCGTCCAGGGGGAGGGGCCACTGGTCTCTCCCAGAACTTCAGGGGCAGGATATCCATCGCTTACAAGGGTGCGGCGGAGGGAGTCTACGCTTTCCTCAGGCTGGTAGCCACCCCTCACATACACTATGACATCATCAATGTGCGCGAGTGTAAGGGCCCTCCTGTTATGGTTAAATGGAGTTCAGGGAGCGCACGCGTGTCAACGGGCACCGGTTGCGCATGCGCATCTCGGACGTGAGAGCGTAGCTGTAAAAGGATCTGACACCGGTTAGCGACCTTGCCGTAGGACCAAAAATTATTAGAATGCACACTTATTTTCAGGATGTTAGATTTGGTTAGGAACCACGCTGTACTAGCTACTTGTTAAGGTTAGCCCATCATCATGTCAAAATGGATGTAAATCTAATGTTCTGAAGTTTGCATTTAATAATTGTGTAAATGTTTTTATTTTATTAAAATTTTTAATTTTGTTTCATATTTTAATAAATACCGCCAGGGGGTCTCTGACCCCCTGCCATCCAAAGACTCATGTGTTGACTTGTTAAATTGGTAACGTTGTCTGTGTGTTAAGGCGGGGGGTGGCCGGTAGTCCCAGACCATGAGAAAAGGGGGGCCAATCGGCCCCCCACGCACACATGGCGTGGCCCGGCCACTCCCCTCTCTCGCCGATCCCTTCGTGGTTGCGCGTCACTGCCCTTGCCCCGGCAATAGTTTTGCACTTCTGGGCCGGGGGGCGGGACCGCAGCTAGGAAGGGATAAAGAGCCTGGGCAGTGCGGGAAGCGGCCTCTTTGTGCCCGCGCTTCCCAGGCTCGCTCTTCACCCCACCGTGGGGCAGTTTAATTTTCCCAACCCTCCATCCCCTTTTAGCAGAATCTGGTGAGGACACTGGTAGGTATACTGTGTATCGCTATGCAAGGCCGTAGGAGTAAAATGTTTTTCCTTCCTTAGGCTCTTTTTCCCATTTACAGGCAAATGTACATATGTATATGTTTTGGGTGTTTTTTGCTGTGGCGTTAACTCTTTTTCCTTAGGCCTTTTTTCCCTCTTAGAATAGTAATGTCGTATTCATTATGTGGGTCTGGCGGTAAAGTCATAATCGGTGAGCAGCAATTTAAGGTCCTTGGGGGGGCAGTCTCATGCACGAAAGGGGCCGTCCAGGGGGAGGGGCCACTAGTCTCTCCCAGAACTTCAGGGGCAGGATATCCATCGCTTACAAGGGTGTGGGGGAGGGAGTCTATGCTTTCCTCAGGCTGGTAGCCACCCCTCCCATACACTATGACGTCATCAAGGTGCGCAAGTGTAAGGGCCCTCCTGTTATGGTTAAATGGAGTTCAGGGAGCGCACGCGTGTCAACGGGCACCGGTTGCGCATGCGCATCTCGGACGTGAGAGCGTAGCTGTAAAAGGATCTGACACCGGTTAGCGACCTTGCCGTAGGACCAAAAATTATTAGAATGCACACTTATATTCAGGATGTTAGATTCGGTTAGGAACCACGCTGTACTAGCTACTTGTTAAGGTTAGCCCATCATCATGTCAAAATGGATGTAAATCTAATGTTCTGAAGTTTGCATTTAATAATTGTGTAAATGTTTTATTTTATAAATTTTTTAAATTTTGTTTCATATTTTAATAAATACGGCCAGGGGGTCTCTGACCCCCTGCCTTCCAAAGACTCATGTGTTGACTTGTTAAATTGGTAACGTTGTCTGTGTGTTAAGGCGGGGGGTGGCCGGTAGTCCCAGACCATGTGCATGTGCATACAATCCTGTGACCAGTTTACCTGGGGATGTGGCAGAATGAATGTATTCCAGAGTGGCGTTAGGCTGGGGAGCGAGTGGAAATGCAGGGTTAGTATTTTTACAAGTAGTTCTTATCTGGTAGTTAAGCAATTTGTCGAGCGGCGTTACGCTCTTGGGGAGAGGGAGAAAGCTGGTATTGGGACAGAGGTCAGCATTGGTGTGAATACCGAAATTGGCAGTGCGGCGTGCCAGACCGGCAGTTTGCAGCAGAGGGAAGGAGGGGTTATTAGTGAGCTGCATTCAAGGTGCAAATAAATCCATATAACAAGTGTACTTGCAGAGCCAATCCCAAGCCCAGCGCAGCATTCCACTGTCAATTTCGGCCCGGGGGATCCAGTGTGGTAATAACAGTGCTGTTTGTAGTGGCCAAGGGGAAGAAAGGTCCGCCTCAACTGCCACGTGGTTGGGTGCAACCAAAAATGAAGGAAACTGGCTTGGGCGCTGAGTATGTAAAGCTTGAGTTCGGGAGCCCCCACATCACTACAGGCTGGAGGGAGTGTCAGAATATCATAGGCGATTTAGCTAACTACAGATTATTGCCCTTAAGTACTTGTAGAAGGCGTCTTATCAGTGATAAATGCATACCTGTGAAACTTGTGACTTGAAATTACAGGTCAAGTGAAGAGGGTAGCTCTGTTAAGTTGAATAGAGTAAAAATTCAACTTTTGAAGGATGTTCAAGGTTTAAAAAGGGGGTGACCCCTTTAAAATCTAATCAGCCATTCTGATTTTTAAATGGGTGAATACCAGTTAAAAGGGGGTAATGTTCACCAAATGTGGGTGAAATGACAAAGAACTATATGGTCAAAAATTCAGTCCATTACCACTCGATTGGAAATTTTAAATGTATCACAGTTGTAGATTGTTTAGTTTCATCAAATCCACAAACTATATGCTGTCAAAGGGGCTGCATGATGTCATCAATGATGTTGTTTGAGGTGACATCAGTGATGCCATCAAAATAGTCATTTAACATGTCATGAGTGAGGTAATATGTTAGGTCATAAGCAGTCCATGACAGGGCTAAGTTATAGCTAGTTCACTAAACTTTAAGTGGCAAATGTATGATTTCTTTTATTTTAAAATTAGTTCTTGAGGTCCCTGAGACCTGTGTGGCAGCTGCAGAAATGTATTCAGTATTGTTCCCAGCCAATCAGATCACTCACTACCGAGGACCTGCACTGGTTCTGTGACACTGAAGTGACCACTGACCATTGGTTACTTCAGTGTCACGGAACCAGTGCAGGTCCTCGGTATCGAGTGATTTGATTTGAATGTGTTTTTACGGAGGCTGAGCAGATAACTGTAGGCAAAATACCATCTTGGCAGGCAGGCCAGGCCGAGCCGGGCACCGCTTGGCTGGGCAGGAAGTAAGGTAGAGGTCAGGGATGCATACCTAAACTGCAACTTTCAGAGACAGAAGAGGCTCGGAGCCTCAATTAAGGGCCTGGCTCGACTGAGCCAGAAAAACGTGTAAACGTGTGCTTTGCGATATTTAAAAATGCACCATGTAAATGCATTGGAAACGTAGGCCTTAACGCGGAATCAGTACTTTATACTTGGAAGGCCCACTAACTGACATGTTAACATGAGACGGAAATACAGAGGCATTATCATGACGGACACAGGAAGGGAATTGCATGACATACATGGGACACAGGTGCATGGATAGGGTGCGAGTGGGGGTCACACTGACTACCTAAAAATTTCTATTTCCTCAACATAGAACTTACAATATAAGAGCCATCTCTTAAAACCCCAAATAAGATATCTGGGGGTTCACATAGTTAATGACATAGATAAGATAGCTCAGGTAAACTTCGACAAAACAACTGCCATTGTGAGACAATATTACAGGCTGGGGGTCCCTTCCAATTTCCATCCTGGGAAGATCTGACCTACCCAAGTTCACGTTTTTATTTGATTCAATAACATTAGAATTCTCTAAAACTTGGTTTAGGAAAGTGCAGGTATTATTCCTTCCTTTATCTGGGGCAGGAAAAACTCAAGAATCTCCCAAAGGAAGCTCAGGAGGTAAAAAATTCATGGTGGCATAGCCACCCAAGACCTCAATATATACTATTGTGCCTTCCAGCTGAAAAAACTCACATCAACTTCTAAAGGACAGCTCAGCTTTCTATCCACTTTTTAAGGCTTTAATAATGATACACAGGAATCCAGCCGACTCTTTCCTTTTAAAGTTTGGACACCCCAAATTCTTTATGTTATGTGTTATGTTATAAAATTTATAGAGCGCTCAGCTGCCGCAGCAAAGTGGCGTCCCGGCGCTATATTGGACAAAATAACACAACCAGAAGAGGAAATTAGACAGAACCAAGATTAGAGTAATGGAAACAGAAAAGTTTTGATAGCTCTTCGGAAAGACAGTATGTCAGGTATAGCACGGATGTCAGTAGGTAGTGTGTTCCAGAGACTCGCTGCCAGAACGCCAAAGGAGCGACCGCCCACTCTGGCCCTCTTGAAGCGAGGAACACAGGCCAAAAATTGACCTGTCGAACGTAGTACTCTAGCAGGGGTGTAGTAGGTAATTGCCTGTGCAAGGATGGGAGGTGAAGAGGCCTTTAAAATCTTAAAGGCCAGGCACAGAGCTTTGAACTTGATCCTCTGTCCGACAGGCAACCAATGAAGATCGTAAAAAGAGCTGCATACCCTAGTGAAGTGTGTCTGGAGCCAAGGAAAGAAGGGCAGGGACCTTGTGTGGTTCAAATACCTCTTTGATGTGCCCTGCACTTCAAAGACACATTTTCTTATAAGTACAGGACCTCTGACACCCCCAAAGTAGGCTAACTTTTAGGTCCTGCGGAGACTCTGCAACTACAAGGATCTGCGCTGCCAGGAGGGACTGCCACTTTGCCACTTGTTTGGTATGGTTTCTTAGGGTAAGGCAGGCAATGTGAATTCCTCTCCTGAAAATCAACTTTCTTAGGATGGTGGGAAAGCATTATTTCAGGGCTAGGGTATGCCTCTTCCAACAAGAAGTTGCCACTAGAAGATGTAGACATACTAAAAGGTAGGTAGCCCATTGGCTACTACCTGTCTCCCCTTGTAACTCCCCTAAATTCAGTATTTAGGTTGACCCCTGAGATCTGAACATCACATTTGATGGACAGGAGAAGATCATGGCAAGGAAGACCTTCTGTACAAGAACTGAAGCCCAGCTACAGAAGAAGAAAGGTATCAACCCCTACTGGCTGCTCCTAGGACATGACAGTCTCTGCTGCTGTTTTGTCTTGAAACCTGAGAAGACTCCAAGAACCCCAGAACACCTCTAGCCTTTAAGAAACCACGGAAAAGCTCTGTTAAAGTGAAGGTTTCAGTCCTCTGCACACCACAGTCACTGATGCTGTGAAGTCCGGTTTGTCGACTTGCTGCTCCCTGCTGACCTTGACACAGCACCAAAGCAAGAGAAGGTACAACATTCCGGGGTGTCAGGTCTGACACCCCGGAGAGTTTGGAGACATGAGGACCTGCCAGAGCCACGGTGTACCAATATCCGAGGTACCAGACCTCCAACGGCAAACACCAAGAAGAAGAGTCCCTTCCGGACTCCCAAAGTGCCAGAAGCAAGCACCCATCAAGAGATACTGAGACACCCAAGATCATCACTCCAATTTGCCTGTTCCTGATAACGAGAACCTCAAGACGCATGATGCCCAGCTGACCTGCTCGATCTGCACCTGGCCCCATCGTTCCCATTACTGATCAACCAGCCCTGCTCTCATGGTCCTCAGGCCCTAGAGACCTCATCCTTCTAAGGAGACTCACCGGACTTAACTGTAAGTCCCTCTGTGCAGTACACTTCCATGTGGCCTCCTTTGTCTTTGCTCCCCAGGTGGCAAGACGTCATCACTCTCCGCCTGGCCAATGCCTGAATTTCTATGCATTGTTCTGCTTTTTCCTTATTGTTATCTATGGTGCGCAATTGCGCATAGAAGTGATATATTTAAAAAACTTTGCAAAATCGTAGTTCTGAAAGTACTTACCTTATAACTGTGTTCTTGGTCTTAAAAATTATATACAAATCAATACTATTTTTATAAATTGGTCTTGGATTTATTCTTGAGTGTGTGTCTCATTTATTGCCTCTATGAGTGCAACAAATGCTTGTCACTACTCTCTAAGAAGCCTAAATGCTCACCCACACTTTCACAAAAAGAGAGTCAGCATTATCTACTTATACCTCTGAATGCCCATTGGGGATTCCCCAGACTCTCCACACAGTGACTTCATTTTAGTAAACTGTACAGAGAGCCAGTTTCCTACAGGGTCCACATCACTGCCCCACCTTAGGGGTGGTGCTGACTGAGTGTGGGCCCACCTCCTAATTTAACAGATGTTCCCATCTTTTCTCCCACCAAACATGGAGCAGGACAAGGGGGGGGGGGGGGGGCTGGCATCCTGCACTGCGCTGGAGATGCCTGGGTTGCATTGCAAAGGTGGCATCACCTTTAAAGCTTCCCGCATTGGAATGCCATTCCTGCCTGGAGGAGGTGTAAAGCGCCTCTACCCAGGGCAGGCAGGGTTCCCAGCCACTGAGAGCAAACGCTCTCACCCCATGAGGTCAGAAACATCCCTGGTGGTGGCAGGCTCTCTAAGACTACCCAGAGACCATACTAGTGTTTGGTAAGTTTTCAGGGGGCACCTCTAAGGTGCCTTCTGTGTGCATTTATTAATAAATCCAACATTGGCATCAGTGTGGATTTACTAAAAGGTACCAAATATGCCTGGGTACAGTGAAGTCATCATGGTGCTGGGAAACCCGTAATGATGGGTGGCCAGCCCATTTTCTCTATTTGGCTTCCCTGCGCACTTACATTATCCAAGAAGGGAATTAGATATTGTAGTGTCATACCTGCTCCAGCAGATATGACCACAGATGTAGTGAAGTGCACCCTGCCTTAGAGCATTAAGGCTTGCAGTAGGGGTGACTTACCTACATCTCATGCAGTGTCTGGGAGAATGACACTTGTGCACTAAGACAGGCCGCCTGCAATAGCAGTTTAAATGGTCATGATGAGGGGTCCCTATGGTTGCACAATTTGTGCTGCAGCCCTAGTGGATCCTCTTCCGTCCCAATACCATAGGTACCAGCGGTACCATTTACTATGGACTTACAGGGGTTACTGATGTTAGGCTAATCATGGTACAATTTTAGGAAAGAGCTTTGGGAACCTGGTTAGCAAGGACTCAGTGCACTTTCATTCAAAATCACATCATGTTCCAGGGGAAAAGTGGGGGCTAACCATATCAAAAATGGCACTATCCTACAACCCTAAATTAGCCACCATCTGTTATGGCCTTGACTATGTTACTGTCATTCTCCATGGCAATACATTAAATTCTGAGACCACTGGGTTGCAGCCACTCAGACTCCTTGCTATTAAATTCATCCAAGATGTTTGCAGCTGCATGTGATTTCTTCATGCCACAGAATGCTCTTAAATCTTTCCTTAGGGCCAAGACCCATATATAGTTTTTACTTTACCCTGCAAAAGAAATCCAGTGTGCAGTTATGAACATGTAATTAGTCACCTGACAACTGGTCTACATGTTTCTTGTCAGGTGGATAGTGTGAAGAACGGTTTGCTACCAAGCTTGTCCAACCAATTGCCGCACATTGTAATGCAGCACTGGAACGTCGCCTCTGGCAAACTAAGTCTGTCTTGGAACCTTCAATTTTGGGCAAAAGGCCACAAATGTTAAGAATCCTACTCCTTCCACAAAAAAAAAATGGACGAGGTCCAGTGCTAACATTTTGCCTGCTTACCATTTTACAAATGTGCCATTGGATGGTTATGGTTGTACGGCCCCTACGGCCTAAACATGCCCATAATAGTAACCTGTAATTTTTTCCTCTTTTCTAGGGCAACTGATGCGGATGAAATTTGAGAAGTAAGAAGTGGTAGATCGTGTGGGTTGTGGTGGGGCAATCACTGTACGCCAAGGTGTCTCCATATGACTCAGAGGCTTGGGCCATTGTAAATACGCTGAGGTGGGGTTATTCCGCTGGTGCACTGCTGGGGACAGAGATGCTTTGCAAGAGGAGATTACCCTCTTCTTTCTCATCATCACTGTTGGAAGTGGTCCTTTCTAAAGTTCCCTAAAACTTTTTTGCCTCCCTCCTAGACCCTTTTTCTGACATGGTGTGCCAATTTAGATGCTTTGGGCACTTTGCCACTGCTGATCAGTGTCAAAGTGCAAGTGCTCCCTGTATAAAGTGTAATGGTAATTGGTTATCCATAATTGGTATATTTGTTTTACCAGTAAAGTCCCTGGTAAAGTGCACTATGTGTGCCAGGGCTGGTAACACAAATGCTACTAGTGGGTCTGCAGCACTAATTGTGCCACCCACACCAGTAGCCTTAAAGAGAGATCTCAGGCCTTCCACTGCAGTGCCTGTATGTAGTTTGTTAAACTGCTCTGTTGTCCTGACACCCACTTGCCAGGCCTTACCCATCCCTTTTTATGCACATCTGACACCCCTATGGTAGGCCCAAGCTACCCCCCTGGGCAGGGTGCAGTGTATGTGAAAGGTAGGACGTACTGAAGTGTGTACCATATCCTGACAGTGAAATACTCTCTATTTCGTTTTTCACTGTTCTTGCCCTAGGGACAGAATGGGAAAGGTTGTGTAATATGTTTAAAGCCTACCTTTCCAAATGCGTAAGATGGAGAGGTGAAGTTTAGTGTGCCTGAACTCACAATTTAATAACACATCTTTTTGTGAATATCGTTTTTGCATTCTGTGTTTAGAAACCACTTTTTTAGAAGTGGCTGGTTTTCTTGTTCAAACAATTCTGTGTGTCTCTGCCTGGTTCTGGATTGACTGTCTGGATCTGAATGTGAAAGGCTCTGGGGAATGTTTTGACCCAGGGGAGGAGGTGAGACAGCCACAGGCTGACCTACATCTGGAGTGTAGGGGGGGAGGAGTAGACCCTGGAGGTCAAGAGGCCTGGGCTGCCACCATAAAATTATGGCTCCCCTTCTGCTGAGTGATTGAGGAATTGGACCCCCGCTATCAAAGGAAGAAGGTGTCACTGGCAGGGAGACTCCCAGAACTGATTTAGACAGGGGTCAGTGCCCCCTGAGCACAAAGACTTCAAAGGCTATGAGGGGTATACGTTTTAGAGCCCCATGTGTTTGGGCTGCTGCTAGGGGAAATTGACTGACTAGGGGAAATTGCTGCTGCTGGGCCCAAGAGAAGACCGCCATGAGGGACTGCCTCACTGCTGGAGGGACCTGTGTGCTAGCCTGCCCAGGCCCAGCTGCGCCCCCTTGAGCTTTGAGGACTTCCAGGGACTGTTGGCTAGGCACCCAAGTGAGCGCTGTACATTATTGGCCAAGGGAGAGGAGCTGGCTCACCTGCAGCGTGAAGCTGCTAGGGAATCCCGGACTGTGGGATGCCCCCATAAGTTGCGGAATTGTGAGAGGGAGCCCATCCCGCATTTTACGTTTTGAGAGCAGGAGCCCACCCTGCATTTGTCCAAGGAATCACTGAGAGCGGCGATCATGGAGGAGTGGAGCCTGACTCGGGCAGGGCCATCTGAAGGAGGCTACCGGGACACCAATTACAGCACGGCCGACCGGAAGTCAGGGAAGGCTGGAGTGGTGTTCCCGTGAGTTTGGAGAGTGCCCTGCGGTGTCGGTAGGAAGATGTATGGAGGAGCGGGAGAAGTCCCGGAGGCGACGTCTCCCTGATCGGGACCCCATGAGCGGTGAAGACCCGCATTCCACCAGAAGAAGAGCAGAGTCCCCGAGGAGTCCCCGGTGGGTGGGGGTATCCATTGGTAAAGTGAGGAATAGAGGAAGTGAAGCCGCAAGGAGTTGTGGGACCGGAGCCTCACGGGCTCCCCATAGGAGTCCTGTGTCTGAACCAGAGAGCCTCCAGAGAGCCCCGGTGAGTCGGGCTGCTGCATGTGCTGTTGGGGGGTTGGTCGGGGCACATTGTTGGTGCCCTCCCCCGGTGGTCAGAAGTCCCCTCGGAGCTGCGGTGAGAGGGGCTCATCCTGAGCATTTGTTGCTGCTCCTGAGACACGTATAGTGTCAGTGTCTATTTTCTCTTCCCAGCTGCGCCGCCGTTGCGGGCAGCTGCAATGTTTGGAGGCTATTTTCCTTCATTAAGGAGGGGGTGAGTTGCACCTCTTGCCTCTGCACACTGTGCTTTTGCTGCATGGGCTGCCAATGAACCAGTAGAAGGCCCACTGCATAAGCCCTGACATTTTGGACAAGGGGCATTGGAACTCATAGGAGGGCAGTTGGCATGGGCTCACCTTTATGGTTGGCAGGGCACAAGGCCCTTAGGTACTGTGTTACTAAGGTTCCCGATATAGGCTTATGATGCCTTTTGCGTAATGTGCTTATGTTGCTGATTATGCCTAATCCAATGTGATCTATGCTATGGTGCTTATGCATAATGCATTTATGCCTCTGATGTTTATGCAGGATGTGTTTTAGGCCTAAATGGTACATTGCTAAGTACAGTATTTCACCAATATTTACTATATGCATTCTGATGGTTCTGACCATGGCCCGATTGGCCTGGTTCTGTATATAATCCCCTGTGAATATAGCCTAGTGCCAGTTGGCACAGTGTATATTGTGTGATTACTATTCTAATGTGTTTTGGATAATACAAAGTTTATTTTCATACATAACCTTGTGTGGAGTTTCTTTTGTGGTGTCCCTAGTGTGTTGCTGCAGTGTGTGTGTGTGTTGCGCAAGAGCTTCACACATTGCCTCTGGGATAAGCCTGACTGCTTGTGCCAAGCTACCAAGTTTTATGGTACTCCTTCCACTGGATTGCGTTATGTTTTTCATATGGGTCATTTGGTCTCCGGTGCCATATTGTGAACCAGACTTACAATGCAATGTGCTCCCTCTGTGTGCTAACCGTAAAGAAGTCCCAAACTGAGGAGAAGTACTTTTTTACTGGGCCAGTGCCTGAAAAAGAATTGGAAGTAGGTGGGCTTGTCATCAATTGCCCTCTGATGTGCATACTTCTACTGAGGTAGGGGTTGGTGCAGGTCTCAGCTGGGGCTTTGCAAATATGGGAGCTGACGGTGCTACCTGTGCCTCAACATCGGAGCAGATTGAATAGCAAAGTCAGACTCCTCTGTGTCACCTTCCACAATGACTCACTCACTCTAATCATCCTCCTCATCATCTCCTTCTATAATTTCAAGGATTTCAGGAAATTTTATTTTCCTTGCCTCTCCTGGTGTCTCCTGGACTCTGGCATGGTCCATGTCATGTCTGTATCATCATCATCAGAAGTAGTGCTTGGAATAGATGGTGGAGTAGTACCCTTCCTTTTCTATACAGGAGGTTTAGGAGCCAATCATTCTAAAAGAGAAGGTTCTTGCTTGGCATGAAGCTCAAACTCCTGGACTGCTCCAACCTCAGGAATATCTACTATTGCTGGCTGCAACTGCTGTCCAGTTTGATCTGTCCCGTGAAACGATTGGGTTACTAGTTTGCGAAAGGAAAAAATCCAATTTACTGTCACTGCTTGTCGGCGTCACCATGATTGTAGTGGCTGTCTCACTAACAGACACAGGCTTGGGTTTAGGTTGGGGTGATGCTGTTAATATGGGAGTGCTGCTCCCAGCTTGCTTCCCGGAGTTTGGTCTGGCAAGCCTACGACATTGTCTGAAAAAGGGTTAAGCCAACACGCCACTACTGGAAGCTGCGTCTCTCACTGACCACTTTCTTGAAAGCAAGTGTCTTTGCAGCCCTCTTAAAGTTTTCAGTTGGCAGCGGCACTAAGCTGCACAAGCAGAAGATATTGGAGGACTGATGTCACTGTACATGTCTTCTGTTTGGCAGAACTGCGGGTGAAACATTTAGTGAAACATAGCATTGTTGCAATTTTAATTAGTACAGACAAAGGCAATATTAGTGTGGTTGGTTACTTATCAACCACTTTAAAATCAAAGAACACTACCATACCATAATGTAATTCCCATCAGGATAACAGAACATGCAAATAGAGCTCTTTCTTGTCCATATATCCTAAGGAGTCACATATGGCACAAGGAACTGCATGGGTAAATTTATTTATTTATTTATTTTGCATCTTGTACCGCGCGAACTAAAACCCGAAGGTGTCAAGGCGCCTATCAAACAGATCAAAAAGCTGCAGTCATGCACTTATATGTACGCTTGGACAAAGAGGCGTGTTTTAAGGGCTGCTCTGAAGGATTGGAGGGAAGGGAGGGACCTAATTTCTAGTGGAAGATCATTCCACCATTTAGGGGCCAGAAGAGAGAAAGCCTTACCACCCCATCTAGCTTTCCGAATACGCGGGATGTGGAGGAAAGAATGATTAGATGAGCGGAGGCTCCTGCCAGGGTTGTAGTATGTCAGGATGGCTCTGATCCCTGTGGAGCTGCTTTTGGTCAAAGCTTTATAGACCAAACACATGGACTTGAAAACAATCCGCTCCTTAATCGGAAGCCAATGTAGCTGCTTCCTAGCCAGCGTGGCCGAAGTGCGACGGGGAAGATCAAGGACAAATCTAGCTGCCGCATTCTGGACTACCTGCAGGCGCTGCATCTGACTCTTATTCAGTCCAGCATACAGCGCATTGCAGTAGTCCAGACGTGATCCAAGAAGGGCGACAGCCAGTTGTCTTCTTGACGGCTGGGAGAGGTAGTTCTTTATTTTCCTGAGTACATGAATTATGCCCCAGCAGGTCGATACCGTCCTGTTAACCTGCTGGCGCATGTCAAGCGTAGGGTCAATCATTACCCCAAGATTTTTAGCTACAGAGGTAGGTTTGGGGCACAGACCAAGCGAGTCAGGCCACCACTCCGTGGACCAGATATCTTCCCTTCCACCGAACACCATCACCTCGGTCTTCTCCCCATTCAATTTGAGTGAGTTGTATATCATCCACTGGCCGACGGCCTCCATACAGGATCTAAATCTGGAGGCGGTCAGCTCAATTGACTGGGAGAGAGACACGAGGATCTGCGTGTCGTCCGCATAGGAGACTACCTCCATCCCGAAAGATCTAATAAGTCTGGCAAGGGGGGTCACATAGATGTTAAAGAGGGTGGGACTAAGCGCCGACCCTTGGGGGACCCCACATTGCACAGACAGGGATGGAGATAGAAATTTTCCCAACATTACCCTCTGCTCCCTATACTCGAGAAAGGAAGAGAGCAGACCCAGGGCTGCCCCCCGAACCCCAATCTCACCCAGTCGAGATGTTAAAACCTGGGGAGATAGGGTATCGAAGGCAGCTGTGAGATCCAGAAGGATCAGGAGGGATGTCCGGCCCTCATCCACACTCATACGGATGGAATCCAGAACCAGGGTGAGGGCGGACTCGGTGCTATGTTCCCTCCTGAAACCATGCTGGGAAGGGTCAAGACAGCCTGAGTTCTCCACAAAGGCAGCAAGATGCTCGTTAAGATGGGACTCGAGCATCTTTGCAGGGGCCGGAAGCAGTGAGATGGGGCGAAAGTTTTTCAAGACCCCAGGATCAAGGGAGGGTTTCTTAAGAAGGGGCTTGACCACAGCCTTTTTCCACTGCTGTGGGAAGACACCCTCCCTCATGGCCCCATTCATGATCTCAAGTAAGGGGGGTAAAAGAGATCCCCTACACTGCTTCAAGATCTTAAGAGGGCAAGCGTCCAGTGGAGAGCCTGATTTGGTTTTATCAAGCCGTTTGTCAAGATCTTGTAGGGAAAGCGGGGGGAAGGAGTCTAGATAGCCGGCCAAGGGAGGCTCTACCAGGGGAACATCCGGGGCTGCAGTGACTGGTGGCTCCACCGTTGAAAGCCTCTGAGACTCCAGGGCAGTGTAGATGTCCGCTATTTTGGATTGGAAAAACCGAGCGATGTCATTACAGAGCTC
Organism: Lissotriton vulgaris; assembly: GCF_964263255.1. Lineage (NCBI taxonomy): Eukaryota > Metazoa > Chordata > Amphibia > Caudata > Salamandridae > Lissotriton > Lissotriton vulgaris. Next base: position 19,978 of record NW_028250172.1, read on the forward strand.
CTGGGATGGAACAACTGGATCGGGGACCTGAAGAGATGTGAGGGAGTCCACGATCCTGAAGAGCTCTTTGGGAGATGAAAGAGAGGAAGTCAAGGCCATAAAGTGGTCTTGCTTGGTCCTGATGACTTCCGATTTGTATCTCTTGAGCAGGGATTTGTGAGCTTCCCTGTCTTTGAGATCCCAGCTGGCATGCCATCGACGCTCCTGTCTCCTTACTTCCTGCCTAAGGAGTCGGAGTTGCTCAGAGAACCAAGGGGCGGAAGGTCTTTTCCTTGCTGAATAGCAGGACCGAGCTGGCGCCAGTTCATCCAAAGCCTCTTTCAGAATGTTATCGTAATGCGGCACCGCTGAGGAAGGATCCATCTCCCGAATAGAGGACAGTCTAGAAGTCCAAGGGCCAAAAGAGTGTTCACCGATATTTTTAAAGTTCCTACGTACTTCAAAGGTACTCGGGACTTTCCTGACACTTTCCTGACTAGGGAAGGTCACTTTGAAAGGCACGGCCAAGTGGTCTGACCAGGAGAGGGAGAAAGGAGCCATAACTGAAAGTCTCTGATCATTAGAGAAAATACCATCGAGCGTATGACCAGCTCGATGGGTGGGTCCTTTCACCAGTTGAGTGAATCCACACGCTGTCAGAGCTTCCAGCAACAGGGAGGTATCATGTGATTCCAATAATTCCAAATGGAAATTAAAATCACCCAGAATAGTCAGATTCTCCCGACCAAAGTAGGGCTCCAAGAGCTGAAGCAGTTTTAGACTAAAATTTGCTCTGGGACCGGGCGGACGATAGACCAAGATCCCATTAAATGGGGAAATATGGGAATCGTGTAGTGAGAAGTAGACCACCTGAGTAGCTTCCTTGGGGTCAGATAAAAGCGTGGTATGACATTGAAAGTTATCCCTGTGCAGGATGGCTAAGCCGCCACCGACCCGGCCGACCCTATCCTGCCGGGTCAGACAGTACCCATCAGGGACTGCTTCCGTAAGGTCAGGACCCGAGGAGTCCTTAGCCCACGTTTCCGTGATGAAAGCCCAGATCGGATTCTTCTCCAAAATCAACTCCTTAAAAATAATATTATTTTTGATGAGTGAGCGCGCGTTGAGGAGCAGGCATTCTATTCCCAATTCACTAGGAGAAGCCGGTAAGCAAGACTTCGGAGGAGTGACGGACAGAGTAGGAGTCATATCGAGCGTGTCTGTTGGACAGCACCCACATCCCTTGGACACGGTAAGGTCCTCTGGGGTGAGGCTGTGGAAGCATGGTGCAGTTTTGGGTCGAAGGCGTATCATATCCCATAAGGAATATTTCAATATTCCATGGCCCATAGTAGTCCCCCCGTCCAGCCCGTCCTCAGCGCGGACGGGCGCAGACGGGCTGGACTCTGGCGTGACTCCGGCGTAGCGACGGCTTACACGCTGCGCGCACACGCTGCGCGTCATTTCCTCTGATTAATGTAGGGCTCTAGCTGGTCCACCTGACTGCTAGAGCGCGGCGAATGATGGAACTCCCTAGCACCCACCCAAGATGGCGCCCGCCAAAATCCTAGCGCGAGGGTCCGGCCCGCTAAAATAGCGGTGAGGGGCACAATTATAGTGCAGCAATGCGGCGGTGACAAATTCTAAAACCAGGGAATAATCTGATGTGCAAAATAACAACTAAAATACGAGAAAGGTAATTTAAAATAGTAGCGCGATAAATGCAAGCGCAGTGCAGCAAGGACCGAGCTTGCTCTTACCTCAGCCCCTTTATAGTGAAGAACCACGCGCTGCCTCTAGCCGGTCCACCTGACTGCTAGAGCGCGGCGAATGATGGAACTCCCTAGCACCCACCCAAGATGGCGCCCGCCAAAATCCTAGCGCGAGGGTCCGGCCCGCTAAAATAGCGGTGAGGGGCACAATTATAGTGCAGCAATGCGGCGGTGACAAATTCTAAAACCAGGGAATAATCTGATGTGCAAAATAACAACTAAAATACGAGAAAGGTAATTTAAAATAGTAGCGCGATAAATGCAAGCGCATGGAATAATAATCCTTGAAAAATTGGAGGGTAGTGAATAATGCTGATGTGTCTGCAGTGCACTGCAGAAAGGGTGTCTAGGAGGAAATTGAATTATACCTAAAAAATGACTGCCGTTGCATGGTGGTGCGTCTATGGTAAATAGATGGGTGGATCGACTGAGGAAAAAATTACTTTTTTAAAAACTCTAATAAAAAATTAAAAATATGTACATTAAAATTAAAAACATGTAAATGCAAAAAATCTAAAACATTTATATGCAAATTACAAATAACAATAAATAATTGTCAATGTTTGAATGGGAGTATGAGAAGAAACATATTGTGAGGCAAGGTGGTGCAAAATACAAAAAATGCAGTGTTCGTCAAAATCATATTCTTAATATATATACTACAATGATCCTCAAGCATATTATTAAACTGATATCACATCCCTCCATGCAAGCCTATGGCAAAGGCACACTGGCAGGATGCACAAAGTGATTGCCAGCCACATGCTCAAATAGCAGCAAGCAAGGAGGTATGGGGATCAAAGACCACATGCAAGTGTATGTCAAAGGCACACTGGCTGGATGCACAAAATGGCTGCCAGTCAATGCCACATGGTCAAACTACAACAATGAGCAGGGAGTCATGGGGAACAAAGAGAACACATTCAGGCCTATTGACACAGATTCCACAAAATGGTCCAGGCACATGGCATGAAGAACAAAGACAAATCCATGGTGGTCTATGGCAAACACACACTGGACAGATACAAGGAGGCTTGGTATCTTTTGTATCTTGGTATTTTAAAAGTGGTATCTTTTATGTATGCCTGTTGTTCTGTGACTAATGGTTGTAAAAATGTGTCCACATATTTACTAAGAGGTTCAGGTAGAAAACAGAGTATGTCTTAGAAGTGGTTAGTTTGAACAAAAGAGGTGGCGACCTAACTAACAAACGCAAGAAAAGGGAACAACACTATTTGTCTAAATTTACTGCATACAAATCTCGGCTCAATAATAAAGAGGAGTGGGAGAGGTTATTATAGCCCACGACTGAATGGGAAGAAATACTTAGTTACTGTTTTATACCAATTGCAATATTTAACCATTGAAAACCTTTTAAACCTGGTTTTAGGGTTATTAAGCACTTTAAGGATGTAGTTGAGACAAAACTATAGCACTGAAAAGTAAAGAGGCACATTGTATGAAACAACAGGATTCAGGACAATATTATGTTGTTAACAATGGCTGAACATTAGGAGGGTGAAATTTGCTCAAAAGTTTGGGCATGAGTAAGGAATCCTTGATATAAGAGACTCACATAGTTGCACACATTTAAATACCTTCTAGTTGCTACTATGGACAATGTTTTTTCATTTAAAAATGGCGGTCGCAAGAAACACGAGTAGCCCAAGGGGTACAATTGGGATAAGTAGTAAAGTGACGAGGGAGAATCCAAAATAGTGACCTATAGAAAGTTAGGTTAAAGCCCCTAAAATATAATTGGGAGTAGGCATGGGTGGAAAATCCGTTCCGCTCGTGGTTTTTCCGGATTTTCGGTAAATTCGCAATCCGCGAACGCTCGCGAATTTACCGAAAATCCGCATATTCGCACGCAGCAGATTTTTTTTTCTTGGTGATACAATTTTGCGTCGCGCAGTGTTCACTTACCGTCATTCAGCGTTTGCCGAGTTGTTTCTCTGCTGCACCATTTTGGATCTTGCTGCGGGATCCCGCGGGAGTTTGGCGAGCGCGATTACGTCATCGTGGCTTGCCACCTTGCACTGCGAGAGTTTGTCAACGCGAGTACGCCGTGATCACGTAGCGCGGGACGTCGCAATTGCGAACTTGTAGATGCGGCGGGCAGCAACAATCTCGCACTCGCGAAAATACAAAATTTGCAATTCTGCAAAAGAAATCCACCAGCAAGCAGCATAAACCTTCTGGAAATGATGATTTTTATCAGAATAACTTCTCAGGTTGACATTTGCCTGCACTTTTTTTTTGCAAGGAGTCCATTTTGGGGGGGGGGGGGAGGAAGGAAGTGCCCAACAGTCTCCAACTTCCTGTTTCTGTCCAGTAGGCTCCTCCCAGTGCTTTCTTCATGTGCTGGTCACTTTCATTCTGATTCTTCACCTGGAAGGATTTCTTTTTGTGGATGCTGCTGGATATTTGGATTTGAGGCCTTTTTGACTTTCTTTGGATCATTTTTGGATTAGAAATTTCACAAGTAAGTTTGTTTGGGGCATTACAGTTGCTTCAACTACAATTTTGGAATTTTCGATTTTTGGGCTGTTTTGGGGCCTTTTGCCCAGGGGTACTCAGTGGTGGGTGGACTGAGTCTTTCTGTGGGGTGTCTTGAATTTAAACATCATGGAGGGCCTGGATGGCTTGGGATTGTGCTGATTTTTATGTGTTTTTCGTTTTTTTGGGCTGTTGTTGTGGCCTTTTCACCAGGGGTAGTGAGTGGTGCATGAGCCTAGTCTTTCTGTGGGGTGTCTTGAATTTATACATCATGGAGGGCATGGATGGCATGGGATTGTGCTGATTTTTATGTGTTTTTCGATTTTTTGGGGTGTTCATGGGCACAGGCCATGTGGGTGGGGGCCATTTTGAGTGCTGCTACAGGCAGGCCCTGGCCATGTGCTGGAAGGCAGGGGGCCATTTTGAATGCAGGCAGTGTTCTTGGGTCTGCAACCATTTTGCCTAGTTTTCAACCTTTATGCCCAGGGGTAGTGAGTGATGCATGGGCCTAGTCTTTCTGTGGGGTGTCTTGAATTCAAACATCATGGAGGGCCTGGATGGTTTAGGATTGTGCTGATTTTTCTGGGATTTTCGTTTTTTTGGGCTGTTGTTGTGGCCCTTTCACCAGGGGTAGTGAGTGGTGCATGGGCCTAGTCTGTCTGTGTGGTGTCTTGAATTTAAACATCATGGAGGGCATGGATGGCATGGGATTGTGCTGATTTTTCTGTGTTTTTCGATTTTTTGGGGTGTTCATGGGGACAGGCCATGTGGGTGGGGGCCATTTTGAGTGCTGCTACAGGCAGGCCCTGGCCATGTGCTGGGAGGCAGGGGGCCATTTTGAATGCAGGTAGTGTTCTTAGGTCTGCAACCATTTTGCCTAGCTTTCAACCTTTATGCCCAGGGGTAGTGAGTGATGCATGGGCCTAGTCTTTCTGTGAGGTGTCTTGAATTTAAACATCATGGAGGGCCTGGATGGTTTGGGATTGTGCTGATTTTTCTGTGATTTTCGTTTTTTTGGGCTGTTGTGGGCTTTTCACCAGGGGTAGTGAGTGGTGCATGAGCCTAGTATTTCTGTGGGGTGTCTTGAATTTAAACATCATGGAGGGCATGGATGGCATGGGATTGTGCTGATTTTTCTGTGTTTTTCGATTTTTTGGGGTGTTCATGGGGACAGGCCATGTGGGTTGGGGCCATTTTGAGTGCTGCTACAGGCAGGCCCTGGCCATGTGCTGGGAGGCAGGGGGCCATTTTGAATGCAGGTAGTGTTCTTAGGTCTGCAACCATTTTGCCTAGCTTTCAACCTTTATGCCCAGGGGTAGTGAGTGATGCATGGGCCTAGTCTTTCTGTGAGGTGTCTTGAATTTAAACATCATGGAGGGCCTGGATGGTTTGGGATTGTGCTGATTTTTCTGTGATTTTCGTTTTTTTGGGCTGTTGTGGGCTTTTCACCAGGGGTAGTGAGTGGTGCATGAGCCTAGTATTTCTGTGGGGTGTCTTGAATTTAAACATCATGGAGGGCATGGATGGCATGGGATTGTGCTGATTTTTCTGTGTTTTTCGATTTTTTGGGGTGTTCATGGGGACAGGCCATGTGGGTTGGGGCCATTTTGAGTGCTGCTACAGGCAGGCCCTGGCCATGTGCTGGGAGGCAGGGGGCCATTTTGAATGCAGGCAGTGTTCTTAGGTCTGCAACCATTTTGCCTAGCTTTCAACCTTTATGCCCAGGGGTAGTGAGTGATGCATGGGCCTAGTCTTTCTGTGGGGTGTCTTGAATTCAAACATCATGGAGGGCCTGGATGGCTTGGGATTGTGCTGATGTTTCTGTGATTTTCGTTTTTTTGGGCTGTTGTTGTGGCCTTTTCACCAGGGGTAGTGAGTGGTGCATGAGCCTAGTCTTTCTGTGGGGTGTCTTGAATTTAAACATCATGGAGGGCATGGATGGCATGGGATTGTGCTGATTTTTCTGTGATTTTCGATTTTTTGGGGGTGTATAACTGAACTGATGTTCCTCTGTCTTCCATTGCTTTTAGGAGCACAAGACTTAAGAGAACCACCAGTGCCAGGAAGAAGTCCTGCAGCGGTGTGTGTGTGTGTGCAGCATAACGTCACGCGACGTCACGTCTGGCCACAGACAACTCTGCAACTCGTGCAACTGCGGCCTGCTGTTCTGACCTGCTCTGAAGAAGATGGCCCCAAAAAATGTTCCCCGTAGCTCCTCTAGCAAGAAAGTTGCAAGTAAGGAGCAGAAGAAGCAAGTTACCCAGGAGACTGGTGCGCCGCCCGCCACATTTTTTGGGAGAAAAAAAAGAAGTACGCGTGCAGCAGCAGCGGGATCTGCTGGGGACCAAGCTGGGAGCAGCACCCCCGCTCCATTGGGCTCAGTGCCACCACCACCACCACGCCAAGTTCGCCAACTTAAGTCCAAGCCCTTGAGTGCTGCAGAGGCAGCCAGTGTACTTGTTCAATCACCATCGACCAGTGATGTTGGCTCATCGCAAGAAAGTAGCAGCAATGTCCCTCAATCAACACAGGTTGTTGTAACTCATCTGACGAGTGTTGAACAACCACAACCACAGCCGCAACAAATACCACATGTGCAAGTAGAAGCCCAAGTACAAGAGGAAGGAGAGGTAGCGCAAGGAGATGCGCAAGCAGAGGTGCATGGGGAGTCCCAAGTGCCCACAATAGTTGTTCCTCCCGAAGTAGGGGCACATCAGGAAATCGACAATCAAGGCGAGGTATCATTAGAGGAAGCCACTCCTCCTGATGATCATTCATTGTCTTCTACACCCCTAGCAAGGAAGAGATCAAGGCTGGTGTCTACATCTTCTTCAAGCCCACCTCCTTCTGATGATACGGATCTAAATTGGGAACCATCACTGCCGTCTGAGAGTGAGGCACACCATGATTTGACAAAGGTACTTAAGCGTAAAAGGAAGGTCGTCCAAAGTCTCATAGTTACGGAGTGTGATGAGGCTCAACAAGAAGTGGCGGATACTGCTGATGATGAAGGCTCTCACGACGACGACCCAGTCATCATAAAGGTCACTGCAGCCCCAGCGGGCATGCAGCAAACAGACATTTTGACCCTAGCCCGAGAAGCTGCTGAGCGTGATGATGTTGTCGACGAGGAGGCAATGGAAGAAACACCACAATCATTGGAGTTAACTAGTACACCAACACGTACCGCTTCCATATTTCTTCCTCGCCAAAAGGGACCTCCATCCACCTCGACCTCAATTAGTGGTGGTGAAAGTGCAAAACGTACTAAAGTTCGGCAATCCACATCCTCCACTTCATCTGGCATTAGCAGCAGGACCACCACCGCCAGTATCGCCGCCTCCTCCGGCCCCCAAAGACATTTCAAGTCAGCAGTTTGGGACTTCTTTAGTGTTTGCACAAAAAAGGAAAACCTCGCCATTTGTAGCATTTGTAAGCATGCAGTTAGTCGTGGTAAGTTTGGTACCAATTATGGTACCGGAGGCCAGAGAGGTCATCTTGAGAGACAGCACGCTGTCCAATGGTTTGCGCACCTAAAGGAGATCAAGGAAGCCCGAAGTGCAAGTCAAGAAAACGTTGATGTTTCATCTGATGATGACGAGGAGGAAGAAGACGTGTCAAACACTTCACTTACACCCAGTACCCCTGTCAGCAGCACACCCCATGTGTGCCACACTAAGAGTGTGAGAGACAGTGAGACACCAATGCGAAAAAGTTCATCAGAGAGCGTAACTGGGTCGAAGAAGTCATCATCATCCCGTAAATGTTTGGTTCAGGGCAACATTAGAGCCATGTTGTTTACAGAAGCGCCATATGAACACAACCACCCACTGACGCGTCTGTATAACACTAAGCTGGCTAAAATGCTAGCTCTGGACCTTCTCCCTTTTTCTTTTGTAGAAGGGATTGGTTTTCTAGAATTAGTGGCAGCACTTTGCCCTAAATTGAAGGTTCCTAGCCGGTTCTATTTTGCCAGAGTTGCGGTTCCAGCACTACATGAAGATGTGCTGGAGGTGATTGGGGGAGCTTTGCAGAAGAGTGCTGTTCACACTATACATCTGACAACAGACATGTAGACCAGTGGCGCAGGCGCTGATTACATGTGCATCACTGCACACTGGGTCTCTTTTTCAGGGGTTAAAGCAAAGCTAAACGCAGGTGTTGACCCGGACCAAGTTTTTAAAGCTGCTCGGAAACATGCAACACTAGCCATGTTTGGCTTGGAGAAACGTCACACAGCACAAAACATTTTGGATGAGTTTAACACAAAGGTCTTTCACTGGCTGTCCCCAAAAAAACGCCAGATTGGTTATGTTTCCACAGATAATGGCGCCAATGTAGTTAAGGCCATGGAGCTGGGTCACTATTTCAGAGTGCCGTTTTTGGCGCACTGTATAAACCTGGTTGTTAAAAAATTCTTGAGTGATGAAGACAGTCGAGGTAGTGGGCACCTGCTGAAAAATGTGCAACCATTTCAGCCATTCTTTGAAGGCCCGGAAGCATCTGAGGAGCCTGCTACATGAACGTCGAATGCCAGTGAAAGCACTCATCCAGGAGGTGGCAACACGTTGGAACTCAACCTTCTACATGCTTGAGCGTCTGTATGAGCAGTATACGGTACTCGATCACTATTTCTTAAAACAGGGTACAGCTCAGAAGGACCTGAGGATGGATGCGGCGCAATGGGACCTAGTTAAAAGCCTGACAGACATGCTTCGTCCTTTTGAGGTCTTCACGCGTGCAGTCAGCAAGGAGGACTGTCATTTGGGAAAAGCTATCCCATTGTTGTACATGCTGGAGCACCAACTGAAGGCAGTGTTTTCTGTGTTTCAAAAAGATGAAAAAAACCAAGACCCCTTTGTTTTGGCGGAGAAATTATTAGAGCGCCTACAAGGTGATGAATGTCTTAAAATGATCCACTCAGAACAGCATTACATTTGTGCTACTATTCTGGATCCACGCTACAAAAAGGCGCTGGCAGGCGGAGCATTCTCTTTCCTTTTGCTGATGAAGATGTTACAAAGTACAAACGTTGGCTAGCCTTGTCAGCCAAGAGGTTTGAAAGAGAACGGCAGCTCATTGAAGGAAAAGGCAGTACATCAGCATCAGCATCAGCAGGCCATCCCCAGTCAAAACAATCCACTTCTGCCCCTGTGGCTGTGGCACAAGTGACCTCTCAGCCGTTAAAGACACCGGCAACTGGATCATTGCACCAGACACAACAGTAACATTGGATGCTGAAGAGGATTGGCTAACTTGGCTTGGGTTTGGTTCTCAAAAGGTCACAGCAAAAGCTAAGCAAAGTGGAGGAACCTTGGAGGACCTTGAGTCGATGGTGCAGGACTATCTGAATGACTCAACAGAGGTCTATGTTCATGCTGACCCATTGGCGTATTGGCATGGGAAAAAAGAATTGTGGCCACAGCTCTCCAACCTGGCTTTAAACTACTTGTCTTACCCACTGTGCGGGGTCCCCCAAGGCTCCTCCCTTTCACCTCTTCTGTTTAATCTTTACATTTCTCCCCTCATCTCTTCTTTAGAACAAATGGAGGTCGCCGTATATAACTATGCGGATGACCTCCAACTTGTCTTCAATCTGTCCTCTTCTTCTGCCTCTATCTCTAATTTTCAGTCCACTATGATTTTCATCAGGGACTGGATGGATTTCAACCACCTGAAACTCAACCCTGATAAGACCGAGTTGGTGTTGACGGGTGGTTGTTCCAGTCCCTGGTCTTCACTTTTTTGGCCCCCTTCCCTTGGTCCCTCTCCGGTCCCCTCTACTTCGGTCAAAACCCTTGGTATTAAACTCAACTCTCACCTTTTCCTTCACTCCCAGGTTAGTTCTGTGGTTTCTTCCTCTTTTCTTTCTCTTCGTACCATCCGCAAGGTCTCTCGATTTTTCACCTTTGAGGCCTTGAAACTGATCATCCTTGCGATGGTCATCTCCCGCCTGGATTATGGCAACGCCCTATATGCAGGTATACCTGCATATAGTCTCAGGCGGTTGCAGATGGTCCAAAACCAGGCGGCTCGGCTGGTCTTTAACCTTCCTAAATCCTCACATGTCACCCCCTTCCGAAACTTTTACATTGGCTTCCGGTTCGGGAACATATCCAATTCAAGCTTGTATCTATCACTTACCAGGCTCGATTGGGCACAGCCCCTGCATTCATTTCTTCGGAGATTATCCCCTACTTGCCAACTAGGGAGCACCGATCTTCTTCCCAATCCCTCCTGACAGTTCCCCGGTTTCGCCGGAAAAAGTGGGGGGGCTCAAAATTTGCGACCCTTGCCCCAACCCTCTGGAACTCATTACCCCTTGATCTCAGATCCCTAACCCCATATTCCCAGTTTCGAAAGAAACTTAAAGCTTACTTCTTCCTCAAAACTTTCATTTAGTCCTTTGTTACCCGACCTCCTTTCCTTGTCTATTGTGGAGATCTGCCAGTTACAGCGCCATGAAACCGCTGGTGTAAGAGCGCTATATAAGAATTTTTAAACTCAAACTCAAACTCAAACACTCGCAAGCGTGTCTTCTGAATGTGTTTTCAGTGCTGCTGGTGGCATTGTAACTCCCAAACGGAGCCGCCTCTCGCCCAAAAATGTGGAGAGGTTAACAATGATCAAGATGAATCAGCACCTCATACCACCAGATTACAAAGTACGAGAAAGCACGCCGGATGAAGACGAGGTGGACAGCAACGTAGATGAGGGAATTTCTTCTCTGTTAGGTGACACTGAGCTCACCCTGCCTGAATTCGCAGAGTATGATGACGAAGCCTTATTCTTATTCACTAACACCGAGCCCTGAAAATGAGACAATTAATCAATAACTTTCTTTTTCATACTTATTCACTTTTATTCCTGTGTGTCTGTCTTTCTTTGTTGTGCACAGTTAATATAATTCAAACTTTAATCACCTAATCACAAAAACAAGCCCATCAGCAGAACTGTCTTCACTTGTTTGCTTATTGATTTGAAGGTGCCGCAGTCTGCATTCCTCAGGTTCACAAGTTCAGAAGAACATGCTCCTCTATCCTCCTCCTCCAGACTCCTATTTCCCTCAAAGCGGAGGGCTGGATTACGCCCAATGAAGAAAGACTCAGCACTTGTGGGGGTGTTCTACTTCTTTGCGGGTGAGTTGACGGCTCTGGACCATTGCTGGGAAGCTCTAATACCGGATAAAAGTGGTTTGGACCAAATCGGAGGCGGAATTTTTTTTGCGTTTTTGCTGGCTTGCTTGCCTTTGAGGTGCTCTTTGGGGGGGTTCCGGCTGTTTGTGGGTGAGTTTTGTGGTCTGGGAGCACTGCTGGGACAGTCTAATCTTGATTGCATTTGCTTTTCAGGAAATCCGTGGTGGAAAACGGGAGTTATGACCTAGCTGCACAGCACGTTTGGACCGAAGGCCGAGAAATATTGTAAGTATGAGATTTTCCTTTTTGGCTGTTTGGGGGTGTTGTGCTTTTTTGCGGGTGGGTTGGGGGGTCTTGGGGCATTCCTGGGAAGGTCTAATACCGGATAGAAGTGGTTTGGACAAAATCCATAAGGAAAAGCCTTTTGGCACTTTTTGTAACTTAGGGTTCGTTAGGGTTAGCCCAGCAGCAAGATTGCATGTGTTTCGGGGTGTTCTAGATTTTTGCAACTGAGTTCTGGGGTCTTAGAGCACTCCTGAGAATGTGTAATTTTGGTTGCAAGTAATTTGAAGAAAATCCATGGTGGGAAAGGGGGGATTTGGCATAGTTAAAGAAAGCCTTTGCCACTATTTTTAACTTAGGGCTCGTTAGGGTTAGCAGTATTTCTATTGCATGTGTTTGAGTGGGGGGGGTTTGAGTCTTGGAGCGATGCTGGCTATGGATACTTTTGCTTGCTTGCAAGTGGTTTGAATACAATCCACGGTGGGTAAGGGGGTATTTGGGCCTACTTTTACTTTCAAAGTACGTTTTGTCACCAGTTTTCTGCTAGGCCTCGTGTTTTGAGATCTGATTGGGGGTCTTCTACATTTTTGTGACTGGCTTTAGTAAGGGTCTGGGTGGGAGCACTGCTGGGAAGGTCTAATTTTGTTCTAAAACACAGTTTACAGTACACCTAGCTTGAGGGGAAAGATCCGCTAAATTAATTTGCCCATACTTATTTATCCTTCAAAAGGTGACTCAGACAGAGTACGCACTTTCAAAAATATTGTACTGTCTATTAGGAAAATCAAAGTGTGACTTTTTGCACTACACAGCGTACATACCTTATATTTATTTATCAGTGGTGTTGTAATATATCACTTCCTGTTTTTCGTTCAATAATTACAGGCCGGGTTTCAGTCTGTGCAATGGGGAAAAAAGGATGGAGTCAGGTTTCACGTTAGCGAGCCGCAATTCAGCATCCGCCAGGCAGGCATTGGACAGGGTGTCTTCTGGTCACCAACATTGATGGACGAAGCGTCAGCTGGAATGGAGGAGTGCCGCTAATAAGAGGAATTGTTTGCTGCATGCAACTTACTTACCAAATTCAACAGGACAACTACAACAACATACAGATACAGTATCCATTGTTTTCTTCTATGAGTGTGACTGCATTTCTTGGATCTCTCTCTGCTTCTAAATTGATCCCTACAGACATTCTATAGGTTTTACTTCGGCTATTTTTTAAACCTAATTTAATGTAAGAAGTGTTTCTCTGAGTGCACAGATAGGCAAGTGAAAAACTGCAGCCCTGTACTGTCGCATTCTAGTACTACTTACTTTTCAGTAACAATGCATGCAGTAGTGCATGCACTTCCTTTATGTCACTTAAAAGATTTATGGTTAGCTTTGTACCCAAAGATTTCTTTATCTTCAATTATTGTTTATCCATGCTGTGCTTTTTTTTCTTCTCTCAACAAAACCTACCCAAAAAGAAACCCCCATTCCCATCCATTTTCCAAACCCTAACCCTCTTCCCTAGGGCTGTGTGGTTTTGCTTGATGTGTGACTAAATGACATCAATAATTCCACACACTTGCTGGGGAGGATAAGGTCATAGCAACAGGCTGGTGAAGGAATCCGTGGATATATTCTAGACTTACTCAGGTTCAGTACTATTTCTTGTAGTAGTAGCCAAAGTGAAAGAAATCCAACACAAGTACAAGTTATACTTTCAATACTTTACCATTTGTTAGGCTACATTGTGGCACTGTTCTAGTGTACTGTCACCTGCTATATTCTCTATCGTACCGTTGTAATGCTACAGTAAGGACAAACCAGGTTTCATTTTCTTTTTTTCCATAGGCATGCAACTGCCACTGTGTCACACCACTAGTACCACCGCAATGAGGAGGACATTTCATCCGCCCAGGATTGGCAACCTTAATCGCCATTTCCCGTGGAGCCAGCCCTGGGCCTAGCCCTACTTTCAAACACAAATTACAGGTTAGATAAGCGTTTGGTTGGAGGTAGTATAATGGAGTATTAGGAGGGATGAGAGATTGACGGTAGTACTACTAAAGTCCTAGGACTATTCAGGAAAACAAACTCACTGTTTGTAGCGTTCTAATCTAGGACCCTGATCGATACTGTGACCTTATGCCCCTATTCGGCTTTAAATCCATTTAGTCCCTATATTGGCATAACCGTTCAAGTGCAATATTCAGAAACTCGTCTCTGGCCTCACACGAACAGAGCCACATTTCAGAATCGCTTTTCCTGCCACTTCCTTTGCAACCAATTAGTGCAATGACATAGCAGAAGTTACTATCTAAGATTCCTAGATTAACACTCCGAGTTCTTCAACAAGATAAAAACTCAGCAACCTGGAAATCCCCGCTTGCTATGTTTTGATTAGTAATAGAACTCTAATGAGCACTGATAGACGATCACTTCCTAGTGACATCTTTATTGACGTCTTATGTCCAAAGACTTACGTCAAACAAGGCACCTTTCAGGTATAAATATTACCAACGTTGCCTTAAGCAAACGCTGCTAGCTGCCTCAATGCCATCGCTGCTGAAGAAGCTGCTGTTATGCTGATGATACCATAGCTGCTATCGCTACTGCTGTCGCTGCTAACTAGCGAACAATGGTGTGGTGAACTTAGGAGCTGAACAGCCGTCCCCTGCAAGAGCCCAGCAGATGCAAGCTGCCCACGGACGCTGCCCCTCCTCCTCTTCCTCGACGCACTGAGAGAGACGCTGTCTTTTCTCCTGCAGAGAAATCCAGCTCCGGCGTTTCTAGTCTACCCTTGCAGGTGACTGGGATATCGACCCCCTGAAGGAGATACCAGACCTCCATCATTCTATTCCAGAGGTATGGTGTAGACTAAACCCTTAGAGAGAATTCTTGAAGCAAACCTTGGCAAAACCAACTTAACTTAAAGCTACTTACTTACTCCCCTCCCAAGTATTAGGCTTAGGTCAGGTACACTGGGTAGGTGTAGTTAGAAGCACCAGTTGAGTATTTTAGCCTAATGTATATATGAATGTATATATGTTTTATTCATTTTAAACCATTGTATGGCTAAGAAACCATATCAATGCTTTTACAGTATTATTTCGCAATACTCATCTTACTGTACGTACTTTTTATAATAACAAGTCTTGCAATTGTGGCAATTCATTTCTCTTGTCCGAGAAGAAAGACTGTTCAATAAATGTTACCCTTTATTGAAAACGCCCGTCTCTCTATTCTCTACATATTGTGAAAGTAAACTGCACAACTACTTACTGAGTAAAATAACTGTCTATTGTTTCACACGACCCTAGAGACTGACTCTGATCTGAGGAGCAAAGTTGTCATGTTGCACGGTTGTTGGAAAACTGAATCCCTTCTTGGCTGTGCCAGGGAAGCTGATCACTTCCTATTCAGTCAAGAAAGTTTCCAGTGACCTCTGAGCTAGTTGGTAACAAACCCAATTAAGTTTAGCATAGTCAGTGGAGGCCTGGAAGATCTGCACTTCTACGTCGATACTACTCTTTATGTTATTCCATTGCGCAGGGCCTATTGGGAAAATAGGAACTACACTACATGGCGCCCAAACGTTTGGTAAGGCGATAAACTAACGCAAGACGTTAGAGTAGTAACTCAGTCGTGCATTTTTCACACAGACCCCTTTCTCCCGTAAATACTCCAATAGACGTCTGGAGTGGGTGAATGGTTAAAATCCGCCCGAACTCAGTAGGAAGAGATTCCTATGTAAAGCTCTGGTTTATTCAACGTTGAAGGATACAGTGTTCCAAAATATTGTGCACCTAATCTTTGTCTCCTTGGAGACCTGCTCTGCAAACCTTGCATTTATACAATGCCAGGAGAAAACGGAACCACTGGGGCCGCAGCAGATGCGACTCAGCAGGGTCCCGACACTACTACTGAACCGGGTGCAATAATCATCCCGGCACATTTAAGAAAATCTATAACTTTAAAACTTATAGAAAACGGACTGACACAACAAGGTGGTACAGTAATTTTCGTGATAGAGGCACACGAATATCGGCAGACAGAGGTATTCTATTCATGGATAAAATTTCCAGCGGCAAACGTCGCAACACACGAGTTCCACTACTATACAATAGAGGATCCACCGGATGAGTACGCTCCTTTCGAGGAGACTGAAATCCCACTAAAATTCCAAGAGCAGCTGCTCTGGTTTAATGGCGCCCTAAAACATAATGATCATATTACCAGGCTCGGTCCACTAGGTAGACCAGGAGCAACGTGGCCGGTTCTAGCCAGCTACACACCACATCCGGACATTGCAAAAATGTTTATTTTTTTAATTTTTTTTTTATTAAACAAGACAGTAGGAAAACATTGGTACATTTGATTCTTCGATTTTAGATAACATTTCCATACAGTATACCAGAGACAAACCAAGCATATTCATTATTAATAACGAATACTTCGATAAACCAATCTTTAAGTGCTAGAGCAAAATGGTGTAAGGAACATTGCAAAAATGTCTAGAGAAGAGCTGTTAGTACAGCTAAAAACATTAATTAAAATACATAGGCAATTAGTTCAATATGTAATGCGGACTGCAACAGTCCAACCAGCTGTTAATGTACTACAGCTGACCCCTCATCAGGGGAACACTAATAAAATTACACCACAGAACATACAGTCATGTCTTGGTAAAACACCCGTAAAACGGGAACAAATTCCTTTCTGGTTAGCACAAAAAATCACTCAAATAGAGGCAGTATTTCCGGATACTACCCCTATCGAGAAACACAGAATCTTGACAATCTGCCTTCCTATGGGAATCGCACCACACGTGGAGGACTGTGACACTTGGGGTGCAGTCTTTGCTTCCATTTACACAAAAACACATGGTGTTCTGTCTATGGCGGTAATACCAGATGTACTACGACAGATTCAAAATGAATACGGTCCTGAACCTGCTTTAACTCTTGGTATGAAATTACTGAAAGACTTCAAGCAGGTCTCGGCTATATTATTAGCCAATATAAAAGGAGAAGCAGCATCTGTGGCGATCCGCCAGAAGTTGAAGGAAACAGATATAACAGATCAGCCAGTTGAGCTTGCCAGAATCATCGAAAAGTGCTATGAAGAATTAGGTAGAGACAGCTTGGGTGGGAAACCAGTCAAGCCCCAACTGCTCGAAAATCCTGAAAAATTATTTATTAAAAATAATTCAAACACTCCTAAAAAGAGCTGGGATGGAAATAAACAATCCACTCCCAAGGAAAAAGTTTTCCAGTCCAGAGGAAGGTCTCCTCGACGGAGGGAAAGAACTCCGACTCGAGAACACCAGTCTCCCCAGAGTGAGTCCTCTGAGAAAAGATACAACCTTAGAAATAGGGATAATTTGAAAAAGCCTGATAGATATCAAAGTATTGATACACGTCCCTCTCGATCTTTTTCGCAGAAATCGGAAAGAAGAGGACGGTCAGACCCAGGAGAGCACACCAAGTCCAAAGACAAGGAACCTGCTAAGAGTAAAAAATCTCAATTTCCAAAAAAGAAGGTAGCCAGTATTAGAGTAATCAACCATGCCGAGAATACTGAGGACACAGTTGAAAAACGGGGAGTGGGCACAGACAATGTTAGACAGTGCAGCAGAAATAAGTATAGCCCGAAAGATCTTGATGAGTCATCTGGAGACAGTGGACACGAATGAATACATTCAGGTTGAAACTGCCGACACCAGACTTAGTGAGCCCCATAAAATATACGAAATAACATTGCGTATAGAGGGTGAAAAGACTAGGAAAATAAAGGGTCTATTTTGGGATAAACTCTCAAAAGGCTATGATATTCTGTTAGCTGAAAAAGATTGGCCCCCAGAGTTTGTCAGGGAGTGCCCTCGTGGCGAAGAAATGATTATGCCTGCCTTCTCGAATCACATTCCAATCCACAAAAAATATACTTATGCAAGGAAATGGGCAGTAGCCCAGGCACTGGCATTATATAAAAATCATGTAGGAAGGGATGAGGACTCACCTCCTCACAAAATCCAGTTAAAAAGTGAACCAACTGCCCAACGGCAGTATCCCAATAAGCAAGAAGCTAAAAAACAAGTCAGGGAGATCTTAGATCAACTTGAATACCAGGGGGTGATTGAAACATGCACCTCTCAAATGAACAATCCTTTGTTTCCTGTCTCCGAGCCAGACAATTCATATCGTCTAGTTTTGGACTACAGACACCTTAATGCATGTTGCAAAACTTTTGCAGTACAAAACTCGCATAGTGCAGCCCTAATGAACAACATAGTTAGGAAAAAATATAAAACGACATTAGACATATCTAATGGTTTCTTTTGTCAAAACATTGCACAAGAAAGCAGGTATTTGACCGCTTTCTCCATAATGGGGTCTCAGAAAAATTTCTGTAGGCTCCCTCAGGGGTTCAAGAACAGCCCAGGACTATTCTCAGCTAGAGTAACAGCGTTACTACAAATATATGATGATGAGGCATTATCTTACGTAGATGATATCTATCTCACGGATGACGACTTGGATACTCACTTGAAAAGAGTAAACACCATTATACTTGGGTTCGCAGCTGAGGGTTACAAATTCAACTTTAAAAAGTCTCGAATTGCCCGTCTGACAGTATTATTTTTAGGATACGAATTATCAAGTGAAGGAAAAAGCCTAGCGGACAACTTCTTAGAGAAGTGCGCTGTACTCCAAGCTCCAACAACGCTGAAGAATTTACAATCCATACTAGGTTTTCTGAATTTCGGAAGAACATACATTCTAAATTACGCATAGAGGGTTAAACCTTTCTACGAACTAATTAAACCTGATTTTAAACAAATCAATTGGACTCAAAAACACACAGAAATTTTGAGATTACTGCAAACAGACATGTTAGCAAAAACAAAATTAGATACACGTGACAACACACGCGATCTTGTAATCCGAGTCATCCCAGGAGGATGCGGATTCACGTACCTGACCTCTGATGAGGGAGAAAAGGTACCAATTTCAATTAAATCTCACTTGTACACACAAGCAGAAAAAACATTCAGTCACACAGAAAATACTGTGAAAGCAGTGCAAATTGCATTAGCCAATGAACGAGAACTAGCACACGGCAAAAGGATTAATATCCTCACAGCGGAATCCGCCTTCGAGGCGCTATTCAGGCCAGTAAACCTGCCTACAGTGTCACTGGATCCGAAATGGATACAGTGTATAGATTTTCTAGGAGCGGAAGATGTGAAATACTATTTCGCCCCGCAATTCGAAGAACTGAATGATTTAGAATATGAAGAAGAACATCCTCTGCCAATCGAACTTCTGTCTCTCCCACAGTAAACCTGTATAATCTATACAGATAGATTTGTACAGCATTTCAACGTAGAGAGCAAATCCTACGATGCAGCGTGTGCGATTGTTAAAGGTCGTTGGCTGTGCGGTAAATTCAGACCGAAAGTAACAAAAACTGAATCAGTAAGAAACTGTTCGGCTCAGAGAGCTGAAATCAGATCTTTAAAAATGGCGCTTTAAAATGCAGAACGTGAATTTCCGACATTAATCGTGTGCGATTCTCATTTTTGCGTCAACTCTTACAATAATAAACTGCAGAGCTGGATTGAAAACGATTACAAAGATGACACAGGTGCCACAATAAAGCATAAATTACTCTGGAAACAGGTAGTTCTTTTACAGAAAGAACTACAAAAGACCCACGTGATACACGCACAGAGTCTTCAACGTGATGGCGTTCATGTTGCAGGGAATTCATTGGCTAACACAGCCACAGCGGAAGTAACTAAACCGGCTTCCGTAGCCACAAAAAAGCGTACAGAAAAATACATAGACGGGGAAACAATGCTGGCAGTAAAAACGACCGCAAAAGGCGACTGTGCAGCACTGCCCATGAACTATCCACTCAATTATACATACGTAATCGATGCAAACTCCGTTCCCTTTGCTCAAATCCCTGGAGTGGGGGATAGGGTAATACCAAACAGGGACTGGAGGGGCTTCCTCACACAGGAAGCACATATGGGGTTGGGTCTGAGACACCAAACAATCAGGGACTCTCTGAGAGAATTAGAATCAGAGTACTGGTGGCCGGAAATGAGTGAAGGTATTCATGAGTTTGCAAAAAACTGTGAAGACTGCAACAGAGATCGCAGTGAAGAACCGGCCAGTGTAGTGTCAGAAGCCCTAATAGAAAGCATTAGGCAATCTAACCGCGCTATCAAAAAAGAGAAACGCGTCCCATTGTACATCATTAAGGCTAAACACACTTAAACAATGTGGCATCCAGCGCTCGGCTGACGCCAGAACGGTTATAAAAGATCTGCGAGTCTTTATCGGCACATACACAATTGCCATGTTCCATTCTGACCAGGGTCCTGCTTTTAGCTCTCGAGCTTATAAGGAGGCCATGGCCAGCATGGGAGTTGGGTTGCGGTATTCTTGTCCGTCACACCCTGAAGGGAATAGTGTGGTAGAAAGAAAAAACCGGGACCTAAAGCGATCTATAACAGCGAAGGTATTAGGTTCAGGAGCTGGGTGGGTCAAACATTTAATAAGTGTCCAAACGAGTCTTAATAACTTGCCAAGAAATTCTCTAAAAGGTTTCAGCCCATACGAACTATTGTTCGGAATTAGAATGAGAATTCAGGACTTAGATAGTCAAGTATCAGTGGTACAAGATAAGAAAACAGACTTTGACATCAAAGATCGTTTGGCTGTTTTACAGGACTTGAATGAAACAAGAAAATCCTTAAGCAACATAAAGTTAAAGCAACAGCCAGATACCACTGACGAGGCACCACAAGCAACAGCCCCAGCAAGGCCTGTCTGGATTCCAAAGATTGGGGATCTAGTCAGAGAAAAAATAGCGGTGAAGAAGGAATTTGGGCCTTCTTACAGAAAAGCAGTACCTGTCTTGGCAGTCACCTGAACAAGATCAGTTGTACTACCGCCCCTTGCTGGTAAAAAGGAGAACAGAGTTGTATCTATCGACCTGGTAAAACCACAAGCATGTGGCCTATAATCAACAGTAGGCCCATGGGACTCCCAAGAAACAACAGAATACCCAAACTTGCAACAATCCAAGAGGTTCAAACTGAAAGACTAATCACATTCGATCAGCCTGCTGTGCACAGAGAAGGACTATGCAATAATGCCATGGAACTTGTGCCTCTTGAGACACAGATTGAAACAGTTCATCAAGAAACACCAGTCTACAATGATGTGGCATCAGAAAGTGCTACCGAAAGACAGATTGAAAGAACAATCCCAACAATTGACAGAACTGCCTCTGGTTATTTCATCGACTTCGACAACTTTTCTGAGGATCACAGTAACCCCGAAGTGATGCCAGAAACAAAAATGACTTTTAAAGAAAAGCAATGGAACTCTTTCATCAACTGAAGGAAATCTACCTTATTTCCCCTTGGTTAGAGTTCTGGTTCGGTCTAGGTGTATTTTTCCTCCTGTTTTGGCTCATCATGGTACTTTGTTTGGGAAAATTCATTGAGGGATAATATAGTACAATGGGCACAGCAAGTCAGAACATCAACCTAGTCCTTAAACCACACAGATTGTCCAACATGAAGAAAAGAGAACTGTCAACAGTAAATGTCACAGCCATTCCAATACCCGGTGGGGTAGTATGGGAGAAAACTGACTATGAGATCTATGGTCCGGTCGAGATCCTGAAGTATCCTCATCAACTAAAGGTTTCCTTGAGTGACTTTGTAAAACCTAGTACATTCTCTGATGATTGGGACTTTAACAGTATTAATGACATGATGTCTGATTTAGTAATGTCAGCTAGATTCACAGAACATGATTATTTACAAGGTTTGTCTAGTTATGAACAGTTGTTCTGTTATACACATTATGGCGATCATTATTTGCATAAATCTGCACTGCCTAGAAATGTTTTTAAGTATAATCAATGGGAACATTGTGCTACACCACCTAAAAGCAGTTCTAAAACATTCTTTGAGAAATTCAAGTACTTCTCAGGGTTTAACACCAGTGATGCAGAAACGTTTTATTACAACCTTTTAGATAAAACAGGAATGAAAACAATGCTGACAAACACTAAATTAATATATTCAGAAGCATTTTATGAAAAATGATGACATTTGGTTTTGATTATTGGAAAAATAACATCGAAACAAAAACCATTTGGGGTACGAAAGATTGGCAGGTACAAGGCCTAGAAGCACTATTCAGAACCTGCATGATACCAGAACAAATGATGTTTTTAAATGACACAATTCACCAAACATCCTGTCTTGGCCTAGCTAAGATCAAAGACCTAAACAAACCGTCTATTCCAAAACCAATACCTGAAAATGCAACAACAGATATTGAGATAGACATAACTAAAATTTTACATTTTAACAGAACACATCCTGATTGGAAAAAGTGGTTAATCTGGCCTACTGACACAAACAACTGTCAAGATAGATTCCTGAATAAAACACAGGGGTTAAAAATGACCAGACAAGGCCCTATATACTACCAGAGACAACATCCAGGGATAGTAAAAACATACAGTGTAGGGAAACTCTGCCTCGAATGGCTAGGATCATCCACACTGGCTGAAATTAAGCAACACTTATCTTTACTTAAAGATGGTGCTGATTTGCGTGATTTTATTATGGGACCACGCAAACAGCGTCGAAAGCGTTTCATAGCGGCCAGCATCTATGCTGTATACAACGAGGCTTGGAAAGTCACACAAATTGAAACAGCAGAAAAAATACGAGAAATTGATCGTATTAATTTGGAAAAATCACTTTCTGTAGTGGACAATGGGTTAATGACTCTGTCCTCCAGAATATATTCGTTGGACAATATTGTATCCTCTGCCTTTGATATAATAGACAGGGACTTGCTAATTTTACAGCATGGCCAATCTCAATTACGTTCTATTGTACAATTAGGCTGGACGCTGCAAAATCTTCGTTCAGGCTATGTGCCTTGGCGTTTAATCAACACAACGTCATTATTTTCCATTTTTAACCTTACTGATAAACAAATCAGCTTGGCACAGAAAGGAGCAGACTATACAATCCTAAACATCGAAAAACTTGAGAGATTACCATTGACAATGTCAAAAAGTCCTGTCATTGAATGGATAATACACGGAATTATCACTATTCCGATAACAACTTTCCGATTTAAAAAGTGCCTTGAATACATACCTACTGGCCAGTATGAACGATTGGGTAAAGGATATGTTAAGTCAGCATGGAAATTACCATACACACATTCATGCTACAGTGACAGCGACAAGAATGTATTTCTTAGTGGTGAAAATTGTAAACGTTCACTAAGCGGTATACTTTTGTGCCACGGTATTCATTTACACGGAGCCTGTGAAGGTAATTCTAACAACCTTTCATGCCACCAGCTTGTCACACCTGCAACGTAGATAGAGCCTTTCTTTATGCAACTCGCGAATGGGAGTTACATTCTAAGAACGGATCACAGATGTTGTGGCCTTGTGCCAGGAAAAGCCTATCTCGTAAGCGTAACTTCCCTGGTCAAATGCTGTATGCAAGCATTGTTCCCGAGCGGGCCTTGAGACATAGAGACTCCCATCTGGCCTTGTCTGCATTTCTCTTCTATACGAATTGATACTTTAAGCAAAATGAAGTCTGTGCTTTTGCAGACAACAGTGCCCATCACGTCATCAAAAGAGACGTATGATCTCCTAGTTGCAAGGACAGCTATGGAGGTTCATGACCTTTTATCAACAA
Source organism: Lissotriton vulgaris (assembly GCF_964263255.1). Lineage (NCBI taxonomy): Eukaryota > Metazoa > Chordata > Amphibia > Caudata > Salamandridae > Lissotriton > Lissotriton vulgaris. The sequence goes on from NW_028250172.1 coordinate 43,404, forward strand.
ATTGCCCCGTGCATTTCGTAGAAATGTTGAGCCAACTCCTTAACATGTCTAGTGCCGCAGGCATCCCAGGCATATTTAAGATAATTTTTACGGGACTGCTTACACCATTTCAAGCAATTCTGGGAATCGTTCCAAATTTTGTCCACTCTGTTTTTGGCGGCATACCCCTATTTTTGGAACTGGTAGCAGGGATTTTATTTTTGACCCTCCTGCTTCGTTATGGCAAGCCACAGCTCAGACATGACTCCTATGGGAATGGAAGAAACAATCCTAGCAGTGCGCAACCGGGACAGAATAACTAGAGTTCTTAGATTGGCCAGGCTGAGAGATCTAAACATGACCTGGTTCCTTTCATTCAGACCGATATGGCAAAACTGCATCTTACCTGTACTACGATGTATGCTATGTGGAGATGAGTGCGTGTTGGACACCTGTCTTTCACTTCCATCAGCAGTACCAATGGATATCGATACTTTGCTAAGTCCAATAACGGCTCACGCATTGTGTTGTCCCCAGCGGCTACCAATCCTGATGACGGCATTCGTTGAGACTCCTGTGCTACGACTAGGTGGTAACAGTGGAGCGAGTGACAAAAGCAACATCACCCAGGTACGACCTTCTGTGAGCATTGCTGATCCAGCCTTTGATGACAGCAATCATTCTCACACCTGCCAAGTTACGGCACTATCGAATTTGGTCGAACTGTCACCTGATTTTGTAGACCATTTCTTTGAGAGCCTGTCTGATATGATGTTCTCACCCGAACAGAAACAATAACTATGGAGAAGCATTCCGACACACAGCGTTCCTGTTAGAGCTGGCTATTTCTGGTAGGCTAAGGCTGACGCCAAAGCCAGGCAGAAACCACCAATCTAGTCAGGGCAAGGAAGTCACACGCCAAGATAACCCCTGCTCACCCCCTTGGTAGCTTTGCACGAGCAGTCTAGGCTAAACTCGAAGGCAATGTGTAAAGCATTTGCGTCAGCGCACAACAGCAACAACATAATAGGTACACCACAAAAGAGACTCCACACAAGGTTATTATAAAAATACCTTTTGTATTGTAAAAGCACATCAGATAAAATCACACATATACATGGTGCCAATTGGCACGGGCAATATTCACATGGGATTATTCACAAGACAGGGCCACAAGGGCCACTGTCACAATCAGCACTTTAGTAGTAATGAAATACTATCAGAACTTAGACTAAAAGAGTATAAAATCACTGTAGCACAAAGTAACAGTTATGAATCACATCCAGTAACTACTGGGAACAGGTAAGTACACACTACGCAACCCTAAACACCTTAGGAGCATGTCACACAGGGAACCAGGACCTCACTAGGACCACCTGTACTAGAAAGAACAACCACCTAAGGATGAAATCCACTTAGGGGTATAACTCAGAACACACTACCCATGATGCATGAATATACATTCCGAGGAGCAGTAAAGAAAGAAAACACATGATGTATAGACCTACACATTCAGCGGTGTTAAGGACAGAGCACATGATGTAATCACAATACATTCAGGGGTGCAGCGCAAGAAGACACATGATGACTAAACATTCAGAGGTGCAGCGCATGAAAAGAAAGACACATAATGCATCAAACATTCAGAGGTGTCAAGAGTAAAGCAATAGCGCAAAAATCACATGAGGCCTAAAAACCTTCAGAGGTGCAGGAATAACACATGATGCAAAACATTCAGAGGTGCAATAACCACACCATTGCGCAAACTCACATAAGCCACCACCTGTGGCAGTCCCTAGGCCAACGGCCTTGTTGGGGCTCAGACGCCCTGAGTCTCAGTGTCAGGGTGCCAGTCTCAAAGTTCAAAAAGCCTAAACGTGGCAGGTGCCCACTAAGTGCTGGGCACCTGGAGAACAATAAAACTGCGCCAGGGCCCTCACTGGCCCTTAGGCGCCAACTGCGCCACTGCTGGAGCCACACAAGCTCTGGGCATAGCACATGCCCCAGACGTTGGAGCCACAGAGGCTCTAAAGCAACATGCCAAACGGTGGAGCCACACCGGCTCTTAAAGCCATGGGGCCCCCATGAGCCTCACCGGACTCTAGCCCTCACACTCGGGGGCAGGAGGGGACGAGCACCGAAAATATGCCCCGAAGCCCCCCTCTCGAATATGGCCCTCTCTGGAGCCAAACGGACTCTACACATCGTTGGGGCGGCCCGCTGCCATCCGGGGCTGCCCTGAAGCAGTGCCTCCAACCCGGCACCAACACGAAGAAATGCGGGCCCTCAAGAGCCCCTCGCGGGCTCTGTGCTCACGGTGGGGCGACCCACTGCCATTCGGGGTCGCCCTTCCTTGGTGCCTCGACCGGCACCACGAGAACCCATCTGCTCCCTCACGGAGCAGCAACAGCACTGCCCCCGTCTCACCCGGTCCACACGGAGCCCCCCAGCCCTTCAACTCACCGGGCCTCAGGGGTGGCTCCTCCGGGCGGCGGCTCTCTTCTTCTGGCCAGCGCAGGGCTCCTCTTCCACCACGGAGCCCCGCCGGGCCGCTCAGACGCTCTCCTCTCGCTGCAGGACGGGGGCGGTCGAACTTCTCTCTTCCTGCAGGGCTCCCTCGGTACACGGGAGCCCTGCCAACCGGCCGCCTCGTCTCCTCAGATGCCGCCGGGCTCCCTTAGCTCACGGGGGCCCGGCCGACCCGCCGGCAGGCAGCGCCATCTTCCTTCTTCCTCGGCGCGGCCCAGCCAATCACGTCGCGGCTCCTGCGCCGAGCCCCTCATGACGCGAGGCCGCCAACCAATGGCAGCGCGGCCTCGCCGATCCACGGGCCAATCAGAGCACGGCTCTCCTCGGGTCTCGGCCAATCCGGTCGCGGCCCCTTCGTGGTTTGTTTTCCTCCGCGACAGATCGAGGTGGGCACTCGTAGCTAATTATATCCCCGCAGGCAGGAATCCTCAGCGCATCCAGCGCTATAAACAAGCAGGGAAAAGCGCTCCTAAGCGCTAGAAAGTCCAGAAACGGCGCTCTCAAGCGCGTGGGGGAAGTTAAGCGCCCCAGAGCTCTAGACAGCAGGCAGAGCGCTCCCAGGCGCTCAGGGGGAAGCCCAGCGCCTCCAGGCGCTAGAAATCAACTCCAGCGCTCTCCCCAGGAAAAGGCAGCTTCTCCATGCTGCCAGGGTCCCAGAGCTTCCCCAGGGGCAAAGCCAAGTCCCCCCTTCAGCCCAGGCAGGGCAGAAGGGTCCCCCAGGAGTACAGGAATCCAGGCACCCAGGGGCTGGGCAGCGCCCACCCCTGGTAGATCCAAGTCAGCCACAAGAGCTAGAACAAGAACAACTTGGAAGGAGACTCATCCCCTTCTTATAGCCAGAAATGCCTTTGAAGTACTTCGTGCAAGGGACCCTGAGTGCTGGAATGTTTCTGGTTTTCGTCTTCCTGACAGCTTCAGGGCCAGAGGTGACAGTGGGCCGTCAGGAAGGAGAGCTAGCAGGGTGGGTGACAGGCACGGCCCGGCACCACCAGACGCTCTTTCCTCCCATCCCTGACAGCCGAGGGGCCTTTCATCCACGGCTGACTCAGACCCCCTCCTCTGGGGCCTTGCAGACCCTGCAGACCCTGTCCTACTCAAACCGGACAGTCCATCCACCAGCAGGTCCAGGCACTCCTGGGCAGACTCACCAGCCAATCACACGCTAGCACCAACTTACACAATTATGCCAACTTCCAAAAGTGGTACTTCTAGACTAGACACAGTCATGCTGCATACATCATTTTGCAGCATTCATTCTCACGAGTTCACACATATCAAACTCGACCCCTGCACTCCCCACACAACAGGAACTACCATGGGCATACATATTCCCCATTCATTCCTATGGAGGGGCAGGTCACTCACTCTTCATACAGAGAGCTCAAGCACTTTACACTGTACCACAGTGAAAAAAGTGCGCAGAGGCCTAGAATCACCAACACCAGGTTCCAGAAACAGGCTAGGACAAAGCAAAAAGTCTAGGGGTGAACCTGCCCAAAGGGCCGGGTCCAACAGTTCCCATGAACTCTGAATTCCGCCTTCAGTTCTGAACAACAAAAACTGCAAAAAGCGTTGGAACTCTATTTTCCCCGTTCAGCAAGAATTCTTTTGAATTGAACACTTTTTAATATTCACCTTTTTTTGGCACGACAAAATTCTTTGCTTAAAGAAGAAACTATTCAAAGAGAACAGAAGCTTCAACTTCTATTTCTATATACAACTAGAGACATAATAACTTTACACCAGCCTCTAGCACATTTTACTGCAATGCATTTATATGTGATGAAATTATCTCGCCCTTCTTCTGTATTCAGAGATATTTCATGTGTAATTCTTTTTGCATAATTGGTCATTGATTTCATATGCTATAATTTTTGAATGATTTCTATGCTTCAAAAACATACAGTACCAAAATGTTCACATATTACAAATACGCCTATTTCAAATGCATATATGTATTTTGGGGTGGGCGATGTTACACATGCATCTTATTGCTCTAGTTTTAGTAATTTGATGGACATGAATTCGTGGAGTGGGTGTAGCATTCTAATCTGGGACCCTGATCGATACTGTGACCTTATGCCCCTATTCGGCTATAAATCCATGTATTCCCTATATTGGCATAACCGTTCAAGTGCAATATTCAGAAACTCGTCTCTGGCCTCACACGAACAGAGCCACATTTCAGAATCACTTTCTCTGCCACTTCCTTTGCAACCAATTAGTGCAATGACATAGCAGAAGTTACTATCTAAGATTCCTAGATTAACACTCCGAGTTCTTCAACAAGATAAAAACTCAGCAACCTGGAAATCCCCGCTTGCTATGTTTTAATTAGTAATAGAACTCTAATGAGCACTGATAGACGATCACTTCCTAGTGACATCTTTATTGACGTCTTATGTACAAAAACTTACGTCAAACAAGGCACCTTTCGGGTATAAATATTACCAACGTTGCCTTAAGCAAACGCTGCTAGCTGTCTCAATGCCATCGCTGCTGAAGAAGCTGCTGTTATGCTGATGATACCATAGCTGCTATCGCTACTGCTGTCGCTGCTAACTAGCGAACAATGGTGTGGTGAACTTAGGAGCTGAACAGCCGTCCTCTGCAAGAGCCCAGCAGATGCAAGCTGCCCACGGACGCTGCCCGTCCTCCTCTTCCTTGACGCGCTGAGAGAGACGCTGTCTTTTCTCCTGCAGAGAAATCCAGCTCCGGCGTTTCTAGTGTACCCTTGCGGGTGACTGGGATATCGACCCCCTGAAGGATATACCAGACCTCCATCATTCTATTCCAGAGGTATGGTGTTGACTAAACCCTTAGAGAGAATTCTTGAAGCAAACCTTGGCAAAACCAACTTAACTTAAAGCTACTTACTTACTCCCCTCCCAAGTATTAGGCTTAGGTCAGGTACACTGGGGTAGGCGTAGTTAGAAGCACTGAAGGACTGGGTTATTTAAGACCCAGCGGTGCCAGGGAACAACACCTGAAACCTTCGTGGGTAACCTGCTCCGGCGTACAAGTGACAGAGACACGGGACACTTCCTTCGGCGTCAAAGATTCAAGGTTTATTTACTGCAGGGAACACAGAAGTCACGACAAGTACAACACGTGCAACTTGGGGAGACTGCTTCAAATTGGTTCTGTGGATCGCTCCTTTTATACACGATTTGCCCATAGGTTTGCATAGCAGACAAAGGTTTACAACCCGGTTCCCACAATTATCCCCGAGAGGGGTCGCTTTGGTCACTTTGATACTCATAAGGTCCGGAACATAAGTGTGGAAACATTTGGCGGTTCCCAACTGTAAAAACCCATCTTCCCATCATTAGTGCATTCCAATCAGCAGTAAAACAGATCGAAGTAGGAACAAGGACAGGTGCAGAGGAAGATGGAGACAGTGGGGAGATCGGAAAGGGTGTAAAAGGGGAGGTATCGGGAAACACGAGATACAGGCATCAAAGGGACGTGCCTAATGAAATGCACGGCTGAGACAATAAGCCGGTACGGCAAGATGAGCCTCGAGCGGCGCCATCTGCCTTACAGTATCATCCCCCTCATCATAAAGACACTTACAAAGGACATGTGTCTTCCGCAAATATCTTGGGAGTCCCAGGGTCGCGAAGCGGACAACGTCCGTTCTCTGGCTACTTGAGGGCAAGAGACAAAATGGATGCCGTATCTAAGATGGAACCCGTGGGTACAGATAGAAATACCCACGTAACAGACGAACGGTTTAGGTTAGTACAGCGAAACTGCGTACACCCACTAAACTCGTCATTTGCGGTTCATAGATACCAGACTCGACTATATTCGTGCGAGTCGAAAACACCACTTACAATTGTCACGGAACCTCAGACGCTCCTTTTGCCCTCATGTAGGCAAGCACTAGTCGGAATCATACTCGATATTCATCAGACCATCTAGATGTTGCTGCAGCATAGCTCTGTCCAACCGAGTTCCATTGGTAACAGGCGGCTGTCTCATACACGTTGTAGCACAAAGGCCACATAAGGCAGGACCGCACTGCACACAAAGGCAACACGTGAACAGGAACGCCACGACAACTCCGATGATCATCAGAATCTTCCAACCCCAAGTCGACATCAGGCCCCAAAACCACCCGAGTAGCGTCCAATCCCCTACATCCACGTGTATGGATTCGGAGATTTTATGCAACTTTGAGATGGCTTGATAGACAGTCGGAGCGTTATCAGGAATGAAAATACAGCAGCTCGAATGGATCACCTTACATACCCCACCTCGATCTGCTAAGATCACGTCTAAAACCATACGGTTTTGTAACGTCATAAGTCTATCCGCCTGAAGTTCTGTGGTAATATTACCAAGGGCACTGGCAGTAATATTAGCTGTCGATTCTACCACTCGAGTCAACTGTCTCAGGTTCCTACTATTAACCATAGGTCCCCAAAACGGAAGGAAACCCTTGAAAAAGTCTCCCGCCTCTTGACCGGCAGTATCCTCTTCGCTAATTACGCCTCTCACAACTCTAGTCTTGTGATAATCTGCATCTACAGTGAACGTCGGAGGCAACAAATTTGCAATGAAGCATGAGCCCATGAAGTCAGAGGGCAACCATGCATACGCACGATCATGACAGATAAAGTATGTACCCTTGGCAACCGGAAACACAGGGGACGAGACCATCGGCAGAATGTAATTTTCAGTGCAAGCACTCTCTCCAAGTCGGGCTTTCGATCTTCGGCCACGACCCATTAGACAAAAATTACCAATGTGGGGTACGACCCATATCGGAGGTGAGCTTTTAAGCTGTTTTTCACTAGTGAACACACTATACTCGCCTCTACTCGGGACCCTATAGGCTTGTACCTCTTCTTCTGGAATAAGCGAGGGATCATAGATATCGCTATCTAAATCCTCTATTGCTATAGACAAAGGTTTTTGATACGAGGTAGGACCAGAGTAGGGGGAACGTGGTTCTCGAATGGGGTGGAAACCTAGTGCGCTTCGAAACATTGTTTGAAATGCTCGAGCAGACCCTTGGGAACTATACAGTAACACCAGATATGGAATTCCCTTATCCGTGGTATGTGGCATTAACCCACACACCCAACAATTAGTAGTGTTAACCACTAACTGATGCTGGTGAAGGAGCTGAATAAAGGAATTATTGCGGAATTCTGCACGTCCAGCCTGCTCGTGTTCGGGTAGGACGTGAAAAGAATGAGGAGATGCAACAGTGGTAAGTTTAGGATCAGGTGTAGGAGTAGGTAAGACAGGAGATAGAAAACAAAACATCATGTAGTACACCCCACCCGCCAATAATGCAGAAACAGTCAGGAATAATACAAACACTTGGGATATAAAACATTTGGTACAACTGAGTTGTTGCAACTTGAATCTTTGTGCCTGAGCTTCTTCCAAGTCCATCAGCTTCGAGAACGCCATCCCCTACGACCGTCCGCAACGTCTTGACGCACTTCGTTCCGTGTAGCAGCAGTCAATCCCTAGGAGTTCCCAGGAACCGACGGTCTTTAACCTAGTGTCAAGACCTGCTAACCAGAAGGAAGTATACGCGCGGCCCTACGGCCTTTATTCCACAAATATATATATATATACGAAAACAATGTCTCTCAACTGTGGGAGCAAAAGTACAAGGAACGAAACTCAATGTATATATACAAAAATAATCATACAAAAATAATCACAATAATATGAATGTTCAAACTGATCACGGAAAACGGGATAATGCAGTTGTCAATAAAGCAAAGCAGGATCTTTTATTAGTCTTTAGTGCTAGATCGCAAGAAGTATCGGGTTTTCCCAGGACGTGTCTGCTCGTCAAACAAAGGATCCGTTGAAGAGACAACGTCCTGCTGATCAGTTGAATGTTCTGGTCTTGAGCCTTTTGATGACAAATGTTCAACAGTGTCTTTCTGCTGCACTGAGGATTCTCCGACAGGTTGTGCGTCACTAAAAGGTACAAACGCCGGCAATCCTTCGGTTTGAGTTGATGCAATGCCTCTCCTCACCCACGAGTCTGCCGGCAACGGAATAGGGACTTTCTTCGTATGGGTGGCGTGCACCCAGTTTTTCCGTCCCTCAAGACGAACAGCAGTCCTCGTGGCAAGGAGAACCTGGTAGGGTCCAGTGACCCTCGGATCCAAATTGTTCTTGCGCGAAAAGTTCCGCGTCACCACCCAATCTCCGGGCTGGAGCTGGTGGCCTGGACCCTCCGTCTGCGTCGGCAGTGCGTCGTAAACCTGTTGGTGAATTAACCTCAGTTTAGCAGTCAAGTCATGAAGATAATCGATCAACATTGGATACTCAAGATCACAGCACACACCTGGCCTAGGAACCCCCCCAAACATTCGCAGGACGACCGAACACTATTTCATAAGGGCTAAGCCCTACTCGGGAGTGTACAGTTGCCCTAGTTGACAGTAATGCTAAAGGTAAAGCGTCAGGCCACGAGAGACCAGTCGTAGCCTGAATCTTTGCTAGTTTCAGTTTAAGGGTGCCGTTATACCCTTCAACCAAACCAGCTGACTGGGGATGATTGGCGCTGTGGAATTTCTGATTAATTCCAAGGCCCTTACACACACTCTTCATCACACTCCCCACAAACTCACTTCCGTTATCTGACCACACGACTCTAGGCATTCCGTACCGAGGAAAATATTCCTTCAGTAGGATTTTCGCAGTAGACAAAGCAGTATTGTCTTTGAGAGGATAGGCCTCAATCCATCGGGAGAATGCGAAAACCACAACTAAAACATACTTCAGGTTATTGCATCGCTCCATATGGATGAAGTCCAATTGAATCACCTCAAAGGGACATGAAGGGGGAGCAAAACTGCCAGGAGGAGTTGGGGTTCCCTTACCAGGATTATACAACATGCACACCATACAGTTCTTAACCAAGCGTTCAGCACACTTCGTGATACCATCATTCTTCCACACAGAGGACAGCAACTTACAAATACCTTTCGCGCTAATATGTGCTAACCCATGCGCCATTGTCACAACAGCCAGCACATACGCATCAGGCAACATCCATCTTTTCTGATCCGATAAATCAATCCAACAACCATTTGCATCCAACTTTCCCGTACTTTCTTTCCACTTCGTCTTTTCAGTCTCGGTGGCCTCATTCTGAATTTCTTTCACACTTTCAATGGTGTCTTCACACATGCTCGACTCTGTAGGCCACCTAACCGAACTCGTCACATACATTCGAGTGCTAAGGTTCCGGGCAGTCTCCTTAGCAATCTCATCCGCAAACGCATTACCACGACCAACATCATCCGTCACCTTACGATGTGCACTACATTTAACAATTGCTACCTGCTTAGGCAATGTCAGTGCATCCAAAAGATCATTCACAAGTTGGCCATGCTGAATCTTCGTACCATGCGATGTCAGAAAACCTCTCTCTCTCCACAATCGTCCAAAGCTATGGGCGACGCCAAACGCATATTGGCTGTCGGTAAACACATTCACACGTTTTCCTTTCGCTAACACACACGCTCTAGTGAGAGCGATCAGCTCTGCAGCTTGGGCAGAATTCTGATTCAATCTTGCAGTCTCAACAACAGTATTCAACGTTACAACAGCATAAGCAGTAGTCACATCGCCATTCGGCAACTTAAAACATGAACCATCCACATACAACGTTCCATCTGGGTCTTCCAATGGGGTGTTTTTAAGGTCCACTCGACCTTTGGTTTCCTCCTCTGTCCTCAAATAACAATCATGTTCTGTTATTTCATCTGACTCTGAGCTAATTGGTAACAAAGTCGCCGGATTCAGAACATTGCAACGTTTTATCTGGATATGACTTGCCAGCAACGTCAATTCGTACCCAGACAATCTCGCACTCGTCAAGTGCTGAGTTTTCGTACGATTTAAAAGAGTATCGACTGCATGCGGAACCATCACCGTAAGCATATTATCCATGACCAATCCTGCTGATTGTCGGATGGAGACCGCAGCTGCCGCTGTTGCTCTCAAGCAACTCGGCAATGCTCTAGCTACCGGGTCCAAGGTCGAGGAAAAATATGCACATGGATGTTGCTTACCACCAAAAGGTTGCATTAAAACACTCAACGCACAACCTTCCCTCTCGTGAACATATAATGTAAACGGCTTACTGTAATCAGGAGTACCTAACACAGGAGCCGAACACAATGAATCACGTAATTCAGAAAAACTTTTCTGACATTCTTCCGTCCATGGTAAAGGAGTAGAAACATCCTTGCACGTAAGAGCCACTAATGGTTTCGCTAGCAATGAAAAATTCGGAATCCATTGCCTGCAGTACGACGTGATACCTAGAAAGGCACGCACATCTCTTTGGGTTGTTGGCACAGCCATTCGCGCAATTGCTGCAATCCTCTCTGGGGTCAACCGCCTTCCCTCCTTTGACAATAAGTGACCTAAATAGGTTACTACTTGACAACAATATTGGAGTTTAGAAGGTGACACCTTGTGATTTAACTCGCAGAGATGTTGCAGCAACGACACCGTAGCGATTTTGCAAATGTCCTGAGTATCAGCAGCCACCAATAGGTCATCAACGTATTGTATTAAGGCCGCACCATCCGGCAACCGAAACGCATCCAGTTGACCCTTCAAGGCTTGACTGTAAATCGATGGACTTTCACAGTAGCCCTGAGGAGCGCGTTTGAACCGGAAGCTGCGTCCACTGAGAGAGAAACCGAAGAGGTCTCTGCTCTCCTCTGCAATCGGGATGCTGAAGAACGCATTCCTCAAGTCAATCACCGAAAACCACGATGCAGAAGCTGGAATCAGAGTCAGTAGCGCCGTGATGTCAGGCACAACGGGAAACTGAGGAACCACAATTTTATTCACCTCCCGTAAATCGATGACAAAACGATAAACGGGTGGTTTCGAAGGATCAGTACGTTTAAGAATGGGCAGTACAGGGCTGTTGCACACGTTTCCCCGAGTCTCTTCAATAACGTCTTTCTCGATCAGATCATAAATGATCGCTAACAGTGCTCGTTCACCATCAAGAGAGATACGGTACTGGGGAATACGTGGCAATCGCTCATTAGATTTCAACTGAACAACATAAGGGGAGATGTCAAGCAGGCCCACATCATTGGGACCTGTTGCCCACAAAGACGCAGGAAGAGAACTCAATTCCGGTGGAAGCTTATCGAGAGACAAATACATAGGTGAGACAACCCTCTCTCCCAGCGTAAGCTTTACACCCGCGGGAGAACAGTACAGAGTTGCATACAAACGTTTAAGCAAATCCAGACCCAAAAGATTTTCACCACACCCAGTAGTCAAAATCAACGGAGCTTGAAGTTCACGAGGCCCAATTGTAAGGGGCAAAGGGCGCGAAACTGGATTGCTAACGGGGGCGCCAGAAAATCCAACGGAAACATTTGTCAAGCCAGACAAAGGTGCGCCAGGGAGTTTCGAATGCATTATAGAACTTTTCGCTGCACCAGTGTCCAACAGAAAAGGCTCAACGACGCCCGATGTAGCAACTGCGACGTAAGGCCCTCTCTGATCAACCGGAACTGATACCACTCCCTCTCCTTGTCTATGGCTGTCCTAGTAATTACTGTCGTCAATTCCCTGATCGACGTAATAATCGTCTACATTGTACTGCGCAGATCGTCTTTGCGATGATCCACGTTGATCGAAACAGTTATTAGAATTAGATGAAGTATCAGAACGATCATTCTGAGCACCACGACCTCTACCACGTGACGTCTGCTGTGAACCACCATGACCTCCTCTAGATGAATTACTACTATTACGATCGTTTAGAACAGGACAATCGAATTTGATATGACCCTCCTGTCTACAATAAGCACATTGATTGTACCCTAATGATGATCTTTGGAAAGAGGAGTCATTACGAGGTTGTGATCGGTTCGATTGCGACTGCGATCTATTCTGTTGGGGTGCATTCTGATTCGAACGTGGAGGAAACGCCTGTTGTAGCAACACTTTAGTTTTAAGCTCTTTCGTCTTTTTCTCAGCACGGTCGTTCTCTTCTTTCTCTCTATTCTCATAATATTGTGCCGTGGCCAATATCTGAGCTGAAGTAGAAACGGCCCATGCACTTTCTGAATCCTTTAATTTATTGCTTAAATCGGGCAATAAGTTTGAAACAAATTTATCCACGAACAACCGTTGACCACCCTCAGTACCCATATCCTGTCCACTATGGTCAATGAATGCCTCCTCGAACCTCGTAAAGAAGTCAGAGACACTCTAGTCCTTCTTCTGTTTACAAGCCGATAATTTATCCCAGTTCACCCTCAGAGCTGGCATAAGAGTTTTCATTAACGTTATTATTCTTTGAGGAAGATCAGCAATCAGCTGGTCAGGTTTAGCACCACCAGTTTGTCGGGCATCCGCCGCTACAATGGCAGCCCAAGCACCACCTAATTCATTCGGATGATTCTCCTGACGAATCTTAGCCCACACCGGTTGCGGTACGATATTGCCAAACAGCATGTCAATATCGGCAAGATTCATTATCGTAGCGTCTACGAGCTGCGATAATTCTTTATAATACCCTGCAGGGTTTTTGCGAGGGTCAGGCAAAGATTGCTTCACCTGCAACACTTCTGATCGTTTCCACGGGAGGTGTATCCACACTCTCTGAAAGAACGGCAAGATCGGAGGAGCAGCTGCGGGATTACCTGGCATCCACACTGGTGGAACTTCGCGCATAGGAAACTGACCAGATTCATCTGGCTGTCTTTCAATATCCTCAACAAACAAGGCTTGGGGTATAGGAGTGGGACGGAAAGATAGCAACCGCTCAACCGCACGTCGAACGTTGGTATCCACTATCAGTCCGGTCGAAAACTGAAGCTGTAGATCGGACAAAGCGGTCAGCACCTCGTCAGGTGCATCGGCCGATATCTGATCGCGAAGGACCTTACACATTTCCTCGAACACAAATCTTTGAGTTGGTATATTGAATTGACAAAATGTGTCGAGTACAATACGGGGTGGATTTCTAAGAGGATGTGTCATCCAACCCATCGCCATATTGTATAGCGAAGCGCGCTCTCTGTTACCAGGAAGCTGACTACGTCTCTGAGGACCATCGGAACCAGCGGACCCAAGAACAGGTCCGAGTGAATGAAAGAAGTTAGCCGCAACAGGAGAAGTACGACTACGAACAGAGGGAGAGGTATAGGACACAGGACTGACAAGAGAAGAGGTAGAAACAGAAACTACAGCAGGAGTTAACAAAGCAGGAGCAGTAGCGGGAGCAGGAGTATGTGGAAGTGGAGGAGCAGTAGGGATAGCAACAGACAAAGGAGCAGGAACAGTCGGAAGAACGGGTGCAGGTTGAGGAACAGGCAAAGGAATAGGCGGTGGAACAGGTACAGGGGGAACCACAGGAGCTGCGGTACCCTGTACATATGGAGGTGGTGACTTCAGAAGATAAGACATTAAAGAATCCTCAACTGGTTCTTCCTTCTTATCCGACTCCGTAGGCAAAACAGGATAGCATTTATCTATGGACATACGCTGTAACCTATCGAACACTTCCTTTTCCTTATCCTCCTTATCACGCTGAAACTGCTCTGCTTTCTTTACAATGGTAGCAACGCTATCTCGCTGATTTCGTTTAGTCTGTCTGATTTCTTTCTGTCGGGCTTCTTTACGCCACCACCGAAAGGCATCAAACATGGCCGGCCTTGACTTTTTCGCAAATAATTTAGCCTCTAGGTTGTCTAAGATTGGAGTCTCAAAACTACCATGAGGTGGCCAACTAAGGACACCATCCTTCTTCGTGTAACGGACCCAGTAATCATTAAAAGTAATCGGGCCTAGCCCATGTTTACTGTACAGTTCATAAGTCGGAGTTCCAACCGGAGGTATCGGACACAAGTCCTCCAGTCGGGAATCCACACCACAAGGTCTGAAACAACTAAACAAAGTACTGCGACTAGGCATCTTGCACACTAGCCGAGTTTCACAAACGTCAAGGGTTACGGGATTTACCAAGTCCCAGCAAAGAGCGAAAACCCTCGGTTTTTGGCGTCTGCAGTCGTCAAATATTACAACAAAGTACCAAGAACCACAAATGCAATGGAACCATGCAACAACTAAGAACCACAACCAAGAACTCTGGGAGCGACCCACAAATACTTAACTCAAAGATCGATGGCGTCACCAGGAAGGCCCGTCAATCGTCTCGCTCTACCAAGGTCTACGCCAGGCGCCAAAACAGGTCTACAGTCAGGGCAGCAGTCCGTCGCAGCCGTCAGGAGGCGGGAATCTTCGCGGGAAAAGTCTTCGGGCCACTTATTTCGACAACAGGATCGATGAAGCGGAGTGCACCTTCCCTCGGAGATTTCACACGAAGTTCCTCACGATCGTCGAGCTTGGACCTGTACCACTGATGCAGCCCCACGTTGGGCGCCAATTGAAGGACTGGGTTATTTAAGACCCAGCGGTGCCAGGGAACAACACCTGAAACCTTCGTGGGTAACCTGCTCCGGCGTACAAGTGACAGAGACACGGGACACTTCCTTCGGCGTCAAAGATTCAAGGTTTATTTACTGCAGGGAACACAGAAGTCACGACAAGTACAACACGTGCAACTTGGGGAGACTGCTTCAAATTGGTTCTGTGGATCGCTCCTTTTATACACGATTTGCCCATAGGTTTGCATAGCAGACAAAGGTTTACAACCCGGTTCCCACAATTATCCCCGAGAGGGGTCGCTTTGGTCACTTTGATACTCATAAGGTCCGGAACATAAGTGCGGAAACATTTGGCGGTTCCCAACTGTAAAAACCCATCTTCCCATCATTAGTGCATTCCAATCAGCAGTAAAACAGATCGAAGTAGGAACAAGGACAGGTGCAGAGGAAGATGGAGACAGTGGGGAGATCGGAAAGGGTGTAAAAGGGGAGGTATCGGGAAACACGAGATACAGGCATCAAAGGGACGTGCCTAATGAGATGCACGGCTGAGACAATAAGCCGGTACGGCAAGATGAGCCTCGAGCGGCGCCATCTGCCTTACAGTATCATCCCCCTCATCATAAAGACACTTACAAAGGACATGTGTCTTCCGCAAATATCTTGGGAGTCCCAGGGTCGCGAAGCGGACAACGTCCGTTCGCTGGCTACTTGAGGGCAAGAGACAAAATGGATGCCGTATCTAAGATGGAACCCGTGGGTACAGATAGAAATACCCACGTAACAGACGAACGGTTTAGGTTAGTACAGCGAAACTGCGTACACCCACTAAACTCGTCATTTGCGGTTCATAGATACCAGACTCGACTATATTCGTGCGAGTCGAAAACACCACTTACAATTGTCACGGAACCTCAGCACCAGTTGAGTATTTTAGCCTAATGTATATATGAATGTATATATGTTTTATTCATTTTAAACCATTGTATGGCTAAGAAACCATATCAATGCTTTTACAGTATTATTTCGCAATACTCATCTTACTGTACGTACTTTTTATAATAACAAGTCTTGCAATTGTGGCAATTCATTTCTCTTGTACGAGAAGAAAGACTGTTCAATAAATGTTACCCTTTATTGAAAACGCCTGTCTCTCTATTCTCTACATATTGTGAAAGTAAACTGCACAACCACTGACTAAGTAAAATAACTGTCTATTGTTTCACACGACCCTAGAGACTGACTCTGATCTGAGGAGCAAAGTTGTCATGTTGCACGGTTGTTGGAAAACTGAATCCCTTCTTGGCTGTGCCAGGGAAGCTGATCACTTCCTATTCAGTCAAGAAAGTTTCCAGTGACCTCTTAGCTAGTTGGTAACAAACCCAATTAAGTTTAGCATAGTCAGTGGAGGCCTGGAAGATCCGCACTTCTACGTCGATACTACTGTTTATGTTATTCCAATGCGCAGGGCCTATTGGGAAAATAGGAACTACACTACATGTTAAACCCCCGCCCACCAGACTCAAAAGCAGTAAAAAACAGGTATGGTGAGATAAAGTTTCAAAAAGTATATTTTTGTAGACCTAACAAAATAATCTCCCGCAAAACCCTCCCTAACCCCAACGATTGTCCTTCAAAAGTCCCAAAAACAACCCAACTCCCAATTCCCACCCCCCAAAAGTCTCTAAAAAAAGGGCAAGGGACACTACGGCAAGGTGCTGTTGACTTTAGCGGCCAGTGCATCATACTCTTTGCGGAGGGTGGCATGGTCGAAGCGGAGGCCCTCCAGCAAGTTCTTATAGGTTAGGACCTCCTGCTCCAGGTAGGACACTCTGAGGCATAAGCGGCGCTGGCGTGCCTTGCAAATCCTGTGGGGGGCAGCTGCTGTCTTTGCTGCTCGGCGGTGGCGGTTGGCTTTGGTAGCCCGGTTCCGTACCGCTGGAGCACTGCGCTGGCTGGCAGTCCGTGGGGGCACGGAGGAAGATGCAGCTGTCCCAGTGGATGTAGTTGTTGTACCGGTAGACTGCGTGTCCTCCTCCTCCAGGGCCACCAGCCGCCGATATTCGGCGACAGTGGCATCCAGCCTCCGTTGCCAGGCCATTCGAGCCAGCTCCCTCCTTGATGGTCTGTTTGATTTGGAAGGAGCAACTATATGAAGAAAGAAAGACATAGTCTGTAACCAATGCTCCTTAACCCTTTCGATGCTCATGACGAGCTCAGCTCGTCATGATGCACAGTTGAGCTGTGCTGATGACGAGCTGAGCTCGTCATGAATAGAGCCTAAGTGCAATTTCCAGCACAGGGGGGGAAAACACCTAGCAGCCAAGGTGTTAAGATTAACACAAAATGATTGAGCAGAAAGTTGTGTCACAGTACAACTAGCAAATTGAAAGCACAGTACATAACTATTGAGGACAGTATCTATGTAACCTCCGACTTCTTCATCCTTGCTCTAACATTAGTGGGAGTTTAAGGAACAAATTCTACGAGCACTATGGACTTCCATTACAGTCGACTATGACAGTACACCAGTCTTATTCTTCTTCTTCTCTCTTGTTTAGGAAAATTGGTACGTTATCTTATGCAAGCCGGCATAATGCCAGTGCAGTGAACTTGCAGCCGAGAAAAACAGACGCACACCATGATGAGTGAGACAGACTTGCGTTACTGTACAGGTCCAGTACATGCAGGTGGTGAAGCTCTTACTTTTCTATTACGGGTGGCACTGAGAATACTCTGTTAAAAGGGCTACTGCTTAATTAATTTAGCTTTCACCCTATAGTGCAAATGAGTACTAGAAAAGGAAAATGAAGAAGCTAAATAATCTGATTATCTATCACTTCGCATGGGATGTATTTGATGATATATGGGATGACTTTAGGTGCTTTGCTTATTATTGAGTGAACAGTGATACACCCACACATGAATGACGTACTACTACTAAACTAAAGTTATTAAGAGAGGTAGGGAGTGCCCACCGTAATAACCGGATATATGCTGTGCTTGCAGTTGCAATACAAACTACTGCTACTATTCATGGTAGTATTTGGACAAAATTACAACTTCTTTTCCTTGCCTTTCCTACACTGGAACGAACATGCGGGTGCGGTGTTACATGCTCTTCAAAGTAACACTTAGTTCATCCAGTGACCGTCTACTCTCTCTAGATACACATATGCTATCTAAGAGTCTGCTAGTAACATGATCCAGGCATCCATCCATTCAAAGTATATGCACACATACAGTTTCTGTTTCACCCACCCAGGCTGTTCTCCTTCCACCCATCCTTGCTTCATCATTCACCCAGCCATGCACCATACCATATTCTTTCCTTCCCAGCCACCTCGGGGACCAAGCAAACACATATCATTCTTCTTTGCCAGTCATCATTAAATTTCTCGTCCTTCCACACTTACTTACACCGTTCTTTCGCTTTTCGTTCATCCCATCCATCAAGTTCATCTCAGATCTGATTGGGATTCTTCTCGCCAAAAACTTCACAGCTAAGTCGAAGTACATTTAGAGGAGGCTATTACCTGGTTGATTTATAATACACCCGTGCATAAAGCACACTCTGCAGTCTTCAATCTCAATAAGTAAGGAACATATAGCTTACCTCTGCCCGCCACCACCGTGTTAACCCTCACAGGCATGTCCGGCACTTGCACCGCCTCCTCCCCAGAGTTGTTCCCCTCATCCAATACCACCACCTCCGCGCTTGCCCTGCCTCCAGATGTTCCACCTACAAAGTACATTTAAGAATGTTGGAATACACCACTCACTACTATATAATATTTGGTCTAGGAGGAATAAAGAAATGTGAAAAAAACAGAATACAATGTAATAATTTGTGACTGTCTACTCTAAAGTAAAAATGTCCCTTTTTCCAGGGAAGGCTGTTGTCTTGCTGCACTTTTTGGCACAACTGATGAATGCTTGCTTTTTATTTTTAACACGCACCACTTTTTCTCCTAACAGACAGAAGCTTGACTTCTAAGAACACGAGCAGGATCAAGTTCAAACCAGGTGAGAGCTCGGCTCGACCACAAGAAATGTGTCCAATTAATTGTCAGCACTAAGCACTTTTCCATTTTCAGTTAAACGTTTAGTTTTATGACAAACTTGATTTTAATAAATGTGTTTACTTTTAGTAAAGCTTTTAAACTTAAATAGACTCTGTGGTTTTTGGTCCTCCAGACTAGAGTGGATGAGCTAAAGGTTTTGGAATTTTTGCAAGCATGAGTCCGTGCCTCTCACACTTCTTGACTCTGACTCTGTACTCTTGTCCTGCGTTGGATAATCTAATGATCATTGGGGATCAATCATCGGTGACTTTGGGAGCTAAATGACTCTGCCACACTATCTAGTCAGTAAGGAGATTGGGGGTTCAACTACCAAGTCTGTTATCACTGAGGTATGTGGAAAGTCTAACAGCACCTATTATAATTGACAAGCTAAGCAATGCATTATTTAGTGTCCATAGTTCTGTTTGTGCAGATTTGTCCCTGCAACAGTAGTAGAATGGATTGTCCTACTATCCAAACCAAAAGTAAAGTAGTATCTTATTCTTCCTTGGTGGTCATTCACCTTTTTATTGTTGGCAATTGTCAAAGCATAAACATTTAGAAGACTTGAAAAGACATTATGGACAATCCCAGAGGACTGCACTCAGTGCATAGAGCTATTGCTGACTAGAATGGGAGTCAAATGGAATTGCCAAATGTGCAATCTTAGTTAGCTACACAGACAGACTAATAAGAATAATCTAGTAATACCACAGGGAGTCATAGTCGAGGCAGGATAAGAATTTAGATCCAGTCTACAAGAAGATCAAAAACGATTTAGAAAAAATCGAATGTGGAACGCTAGGAAAAAATAGGTACTCTATATTAAAATTAAAACTTACTGGGGCCAGCAAAGGAGCCCTCGCCTGCCCGATCCTGGCCTGCATCCTGAACAGCACCCTCCTCCTCCTCCTGTGTCATCTTGCCCCTGGGGGGAGCTGATGTACAACATGAAAGAAAGAAAGACCAGAAAACATGGATGATATTTGTCAACCAAATCAAACATTTCAAAAGAACAATAACAAAATATTTTGGCGAAATAGCAAATAGACAACTATTCCACGGGATATATTGACCGATCTCATGTGGTCTACTACGTTATTAGTATTGCTTGATTTGCGGACCGTCGAATTGGAAAGTTCTTATGTAACTCACTAAACGAATTACTAAAAAGGTTTGCCTAGGATTGGCAGGCAGCAGTCCGCAGCACGCGAAGTGACAGACAAAGTCCATCGTGATTGCAGATAAGCGACAACACTAAAGTTTCCTACTACATTAACCAGTCATTAAAATACTCAAACTATCAATCCACCACCACTATTTCTTCTTATCGCCATGTGCACAAAGGAAGGACTGGACTTGAGTCTGTAGGGGCTGATTTAGAAGCCCCTTGCGGCTCTTTTGCTCCATTGTTGCGTGACTTTTGTGATGCAGCGGCAGAACAAAAGAGGCGCAATGGTGCGGCGTATATTAACAACGTGACGCATATGGGAGATGCATCACGTTGTAAAGCCCTGAACCATCAGAGGGCGTTCCGGCACAAGGGAGGGCGTTCCTGCGGAGGAACGCATCCTAAAAGTGGCTGAGGGAAATCTACAAGATTTCAATCAGTCACTTTAAGGACAATGATGCGTGACTCAAACCCTGCGCCTGCTTCAAGCAGACGTACGGCTTGACGCAGCATTGGGGAGATAGGGCACCCCAGAGCATTGATGGAGCTGCGCCATCGTTGCGACGCAACTCCAGCAATGCGCCGCCTTTACGGCACAGATGCGTAAAGCTTTGGTTACATTTTGGGCCCCTGGTGCTCCGCATTGTAAATACGGCGCACCATGGGTGGTGGTGGCGTGGCGCACAATTACTGGCGCATCCCTGCTACTTTGCAGGGATGCGCCGGTAATTAAAAATCTGAACCTTAGTGTCTAGCATTACACAGTTCTTTAAACTACACTCATACATAATTTCACAGGCCAATGAAATGAACACAAAATCGAAAACAAATAAGCATAGTAGCAACACTACTGAGAAGGAGAGCAGTGCACCTGAAATGCACAGAAGATTTTGAAATATAATTTACCTACAATGTAATGAGCAGCATTATTGCTCTTGGTAAAAAACAAAAATTTGCAATATAATAACACACAGAGCAGGAGAAAACAGAGTAGTAAAGAAATAGCTACTACTACTCACCAAGCCCGGGGATCTCAAGGCCAAGCAGGTCGAGCAGATCGCGTTCAGGGTCCAGGACATCCGTCCAGCGGTGGGTGGCCTGGTTGTAGGTGCGCCGGACCCGAGAGTGGTGGTACATGGCCCGGCACACCTTCTCCCACCGCTTCCGGCACTACCGGATCCCGTACCAGCTACCGATCTTGCCGCCTGCCATGATGGTCCCGGGGAGGCGGCGCTGAACATAAAAAATTAGTGCGGCCACCTCCTCCGGGCTTAAGATCTCCCACGGTGCGACCTGCTCCCCCCTCAAACGCCCGCACGGGAGCCGGACACGGGGTGCGGGACCCTTCCCCTTCTCGGGATGCTTCCCGGCTCCCTTCACCATGGTCTGGGCAGAAAGGAAGCTAAATAATAAAGAAAATAGAATAGGGAAGAGAAGAAAAGTAAAGAGTTTTAAAAAGTAGTTTAAAATTAACCAAAAGTAGCAGAAAACACAAAAATATAGAGCTAGAAAAATAGAGAGATAGATAATAAGTAAAATAGATTAAAAAAACTTCAAACAAGCAAAGGATGGCAGAGATACAGAGAGGATACAAAAAGCATGCCCAGAACCATAGAAATGAATGAGAAACAAGATGGCAACGCCCGTTCACGACCGCGCGGGTAAGTTCGCGCAAGATTTTCCTCGCGAACACACGCAAAATTGTACTAGCGACCGGCACACTTTGCGAGATTACACTTCGCGCCCGGAAACAGAAATACGTCATGCAAACAAGATGGCCCCGCCTTTGAACGACCGCGAGGGTAACTTCGCGCCTTGCGCTACAAGCGGCTCGCTAAAATGCACAAAACCTTGCGAACTAACACGCCGCAAAAAAACTAATCGCATATTCGCACGGATTTGCGGCTTCCGAATCCGATTTCGCGCCCCGCGAATCCTGCGAATTTGCAGAAATAACGAGTTTTGCAAAACTGAAAGCACTCAGCAGGTGCAAGAGTTCAAACTCATCATTAGTAACCATTCCCTGTAGTGCTTCCTGACTGGGGCCACTCCAGAGTTAAGTTGCTAGTTGCAACAATTGTATGACCCTGCTCTGACCCTCACAGCAGGCTCATAGAATAGCTACAAGTAGGCCACAAAGGTCCTGGAAAAAAAATTGCACTGCAACAGAAAGCAAATTACTGATAAGGAAGCAGGTGCCAGACCTGGATTTTTAAAACAGTGACACATTAATAAACCAACCCCAAATTAATTCATGTCAGTTGAAGCAGGGTAGGTGTGCTTGCTTTTCCCCCCCATAATCTACAGTGATGATGTACCAGAGGGTGGCATTGATGTACCAGAGGGTGGCATGGGTGAAACAGAGGGTGGCAGTGGTGAAACAGAGGGTGCTGGGAACCTGTGATGATGAACCAGACGTAGAAACAACATAGTTGCGACCGTTGCGAGCCGACAAGTAAGTTCGCAATTGCGAACTGGTACCAAACACTCGCGAACTGGCAGAAACCCTTGCAAACACACAAAAAAAACAATCTGCAAATTCGCGAGAATTCGCGGATTTTGCGGATTGCGAGTTCGCAAATTCGCAAAATTCGCGAACGCTAGATTCGCAAAATTCGCCCATGCTTAATTGGGAGGAAATAGTGGGAAAGATATGATTAAAGTGGAATTTGTCCGACTACCACTAAGCACTAATACTTGTGATCCTTCGAGAAAATATAGAAACATGGTTAATATCATTCCAAGAAGATCTCAAATAAATAAAATAATCGGACTAAGATATAAATGGTATATCTCAACAAATATAGTAGAAATTGAGATAAACCAATGTTATATGTCCATTACAAAATGGCCGCCGTATTTACAACGTATACCAAGGTCCAAGTTCGACTAGTATAAATGACCAATATTATCGAATTCCTCGATAAATTGTAAATGTCAGTACACTAATACTCTGAAAAGGTTAATTATGATAGAAGAAAAGGCGGATGAAAAATAAAAAAGAATATTCACACAATAAGATACAAGTTAAAAACAACAGTGTTAAAAACCCACTACAAAATGGCCGCCGCGTTCACAAAGAACGGTGAGGTTCTGGCTCACACTGCAAAGAATGAGGCCAGGTGTTAACAATCATCCAATTAAGGGTGTATATAATCCAGTGATCTCAAAGAGGGAGTCACTCACAGATACTCCATAAAGAGGGAGGACGCTGTGCAGATCAGCTACCACAAACATGTAAGGAAAATTTAGGTAGTTGGGCTTTGAGAAAGAGGCAACAGGCATAGAGCACTGCCCCACTAGTGATATGTATATTGTTTACCATCTCTCCACAGTTGGCAGTAGATTGATAATACTCCAAAATAGTGGTCCCTGATTTCATATTTAACAAAAGAAAAAGAGGATATCAACTCATCAGCAGACCATTACTTAATAAATGAGGTAAGATCGTCCTCAAAAAAATGAATATGAATATCATATATTAGGCTTAGAATAATAAAAATCTCGAAGTCTAAATTGTAAAATTGATTTATAGAGGAGAACGATTAAAGAGCAGCAAGTGGTAGCTCCCAGAGGCGTCCCCCCAAACTTCCTATGACAACATAAGGAAAGATCGGTAAGGCTCAACTTTAAGATAAACTGGTAGAGATAGCTTACTTCAAATCTGGAAAATGTACTATAAAACATTTCTTACCCATATAGGATTGAAAATAGTTTCCATTAATCAAATTTGAATGAAACATAGTGAATCAAACGTCAAAGGTAAATTTAATATATTTTTTTTTAAAACGGGGAAGAAAAAGCTTAAGCAAATATACTTTAAATTCAAGGAATCTAAAAATGGGACTCCCATTTTTCCTCCTAGTATACAGAAGAGTAAACAACGAACATCTTCTGCCTATACAACTGGAGACTACTTGGTCCTAAGACTGAGAAAGGTGTGCCAGGAAGGAAATAGAAACCTGGGTAAGAACACAGTGGTCCTTGTGGGTGGAACTTTGTGACCAAAGGGGGATAGAAGTTTGCACTGCCCCCTCTCTTTGTAAATTAAATGCAGCCCACTAAAATTGTGTCCTATCAAGCAAGTTAAGGACTAATCATCCTGGTGATAAGTGAAAAAGTTACTAGGCATGTTTTCAATAAGTAATGCTAAAGTGTAGGACTTTAACATAAGTGGGAATTGATGTAAAGTACTCCCAATAAGGTCTTTGTAAATTAATTGCAGACCACTACAATTGTGTCCTATCAAGCAAGTTGAGGACTAATTATCCTGGTGATAAGTGGAAAAGTCACCAGACATGTCTTCTATGAGTAATGCTAAAGTGTAGGCTTTTAGCATAAGTGGGAATTGATGTAAAGTATTCCTAATAAGGTCTAGCGGGGTTACCAAATGGTGGGGAAAAGTTAATAAAAATGCAAAACATTCAATGTGCAAATGTCAGACTGAAACAGGATCTAATGGAATTCATTGTAACATGTCTTTTTTAGATATCATTGTGATGAACAAGTCCTGAAGAAGGTGCAAGATTGTCTTTGGCACCGAAACGCCGCGTCAACAGTTTGTTTGTTCTCTGTTTTTATATAAAAAAAACACTAGAGTGAGATTTTTTTAACTATGCTGATTAGCAAAGTTTAGATATTCAAGTTTTTAAACTAAGTTACATAATATTTGTAATTGATTTGTGTACAACAAGTTGTAAAATGTAAATGAGACAATGAATTGTTGTTTTTTAAAAAATATTTTTAATAAGTGAATGAGAACTTTTTAAAATTTGTGTTTGTAAATACATTCATGTTAATCCCTGTCTGACACTCCAAAAGTTTTTAAATTTGGTAACCTGCGCATAGACGAGATCCCTTCTCCTACTTTTGGAATGTCTCTTTATGGGGCAAAGTAAAAGAAATTGGTTGTAAAGTTCAGGAAATGAGTTTTTGATTTTTATGATTGACAGCACAGACAACACTCTATTCATGCCATTGTAATCTGCAAGCGCTTTTATTGAACACCACGTCAACTTGTATATGTATTTAAGTGATTTTGAATACCATTCTTCATTTGCAATATATTATATTCCTAACAACTACACACAAAGTCAACCCAGCCACTACTAGCCTTGTAACCGGCTGGTTTCTTGTGCTACAAAAGTTCCCCTTTTGGGTAGGGGAGCTTCTCACCACATCAATAAAAAAACGAACAAGACAATAACATTTGAGTGTGATCTTATCCTTTCCTTAACGACACAAGACAATACCTATCAACTAATATAGGTTGTGTGCGCTTGACTTTTCTTGCAGCTTTGTAACCTATGTTCTTAGCGACATTTTCTAGTTTGAATATGCCACTTTGTCACTGCTCTAAAGGTTGGATTAAACACACTTCCTGACATCCTAACACACAGCTCACTGAGATGCATCATGTTCACATGTACTTCCTTTCATATATATTTTGTTTCAGCTTTGTTGTTGAGGCCAGTGTTGTGTATATCTCAGCAATCCTATTTGACTTACAGGACTGGGAAGCTCATCGGGATGCACACACACTATAGCAGTGCCACAGAAAGCATTCAATTACTGTCATCTGCAATGTCAAAACTAACGCTTTTTATAGTGTTCCTC